>NW_003303601.1:130856-136264 GCF_000142945.1 Phytophthora infestans T30-4
TGGTCCCAACAGCGGAAGGGTACCAGGCACGGGTAAGCCTTTTACGAGATCACCGAGTGTTCAACACTCGGCTGGAAGAAATAAAAGGGAGGCAATTCAAGCACTCCCAGTCGTGCAAATAGGCAACAATAAGCCGTCACGTAAAACCTCCCGATAATAATCGGCCAATACACAAAGTCTCTTGGCCTTGCCGGATGAACCCTCGCTACAGAGCTTCGAGTTCACCGACAGGCATAACACACTCAAACAAGCTTGACCTGACGCTTACCTTGAAGCCGGACGTCGCTCTGTGTGCTTGAGTGGAAATTCTGCTCTGTATTTAAGCTTACCCTTTCGGGTCTATTCCTAATAAGAAGTCCTAATCAAGTATACAAATATCAAGTGAGCAATGATCTGTTATGGATCTTCTTGCATGCCAAGCGTCGTCTGCACCGTCGCATGAGCATCTTTAACGGTCCGCGCCCTGTCCCAGACGGTGAAAGTGCCTTCCAAGGGTCGCTGAGTCTTCTGCGAACTCATCCCAACCGCCACTGAGGGTTCGTACCGTAGATGGTCCGCTGAATGCGAATCCGGCCAGTCCATTATTAATAATAAGGACAGCCTGATTTCAGTGACATATGGCCGTATCCAATACTCGTTCAACGTTCGGAGGTGACGCCGTCGAGTCCCTATCACCTTGGCGTCTCCGTACATCACCTGACCGAGGGTTCGTCGCTTGAACATCTTGGGC
The DNA here is from genome assembly GCF_000142945.1 of Phytophthora infestans T30-4. Taxonomy (NCBI): domain Eukaryota; phylum Oomycota; class Peronosporomycetes; order Peronosporales; family Peronosporaceae; genus Phytophthora; species Phytophthora infestans. The sequence continues at coordinate 131,587 of NW_003303601.1, forward strand.
GGTGTCACGTCTTTGTCGACGGGTGATAATCCGCAACTACGGAGAAATCACTACACCACAACTGCCCCTGTCGCAATGGAAGCCACGGTACTGGTGCCCGTTGTGACATTTCTTCATTCTTCAATTCACCATCTCGTCACCGTATGTCCAAGCGTCTGAATCGAGCCGTGTCCGACGCTTTTCAGCGTCTCAATCCTCGTAGACGTCGCGAACGTGAGCAGCTGGAGGTACGTAAGCCCATCCCTCTCCTAAATCATCGGTACCTTGCTCATCACCTCGCATTACTCGACTTGTTTCTTAGGAGAGCAAGACCGAGGGTTCGAACGCCCCTCAGTCTGCTGCACTTCCTCCGACAGCAGCGTCATCAATCGACCCTCCGGCGCCCGCTGCCCCGGACTCTTCACTCCCTGTGGTAGCTCCTGCAGCACTCCCCGTCGTCGCTGAACCCGCGGAGATGGCTCCTGCTGCTCCTCCTGCCCCAGCTGGTGGTCCGCCACCACTCACCGAAGATTCGCTGCGCGCCATGCTGGCTGAAAGTACGGAGGCATCGGTCGATCACATGATGACCTCGATAATCCCGTACTTGACTGCAATGGCTCGTCACCAAGTGCATCTCAGCGTTGCGCCTCCTCTCCACGGCGATATACACACTCAGCGTCGCCTCGAGACTGCCGTTGGTTTCAATGATGTCCTCGCTGCATGTTCCACGACGTTTTCCATCATCTCAGCTAACTGTTGAGGGGTCCAGCGAAGTTTCGTGTTTAGTGGTCGCTCCCCGGTCGGCATTCATGTTTTCTTATTCTTAATCCACTTCCACAGCGTAATCATGTTCATGTTGTTCTTCAAATGCATATAATTTGTTGTTGCAGTAACGTTTTTCGTCTGTTACCACAGGCTGCATCGCCCTGTGGACAGCTCACACGTGATCCAGTCACGCTAGTCTTCGTCCGCCACTTGCGCCATCTGCAGCCGATTCTCGCTCTTCTTGGCTCGCAAATAGTCGTACAGCAGACCTCCACAAAACAAGTTTGATGATGGTTCCCAAGTTGTATCTTCATAGCCCACCCACTTGACTTTGAACTCGCGTACAGCACGCTCCGTGCTCGTCGTCAGTGGTGTTCTGTCGTCGAGGATGGCCTCGACTTCATATTCACCGGCAACTTGATCTGGTTCCCAGCTATCCTCAGGCAACAGTTCCTCATCGAAGTCGAGTCTTGCTTCATTAGTCGCGTCTAGTACCAACCGAGTGCTCGGTCGACTGTTGAACTCGTTGACAGCCTTGAGTCTCGACACATGCACTACTGGGTAGAAGCGATACCCACTTCGGTCAGGCAGTTCCAGCTCGTACGCAAACTCTTCCACCTTGCGCTTGATCCGAAAAGGTCCATGCCATCGGTGAGCTAATTTCTTCGTCAAGCCCGATTTGACGCGTTTCATGTACAACCACGCCCGGCTCCCAATCTCGAAAAGAGATCTCGGTGGGGCTCTTGCAGGATCTTCCATCTCTTCTGAAGCTTCTAGAGGGTCTACCGAGTGTTCGTTTCCACTTGGTTGAGGTACAGCGGCCTTTTCCAGTCGACTCAGAGCATCATTGTGCTTTTTAGCTCTTCGCTCCTTTTCTACAGCCTGATAATATTTGGCCATAGTGAGGGCGACCTCATGTTGTCGATTGATCTCACGCCGCCACGCTAGTGCGTCAGACTACTTGCCGAGTCCTCGTTTGAGTGATGACGACATTGCTCTCAACGTCGACTGCGCGTTCCAACCTTGAACGAGGTGGAACGGTGTTTCCTGAGAAGTATTAATAGCGAACACCAGCTTCTCTGCGATTTCGTCCCAATCTTGCTGTAGAGGGCCTTCCGCGTACACCCGTACGGAGCTCATCACCGACTTCACCGAGCGTTCCTGCCGTCCATTAGCCTGTGGCCGATAGCTCAAAGTCGCCCGTGATCTTGACTGCATCATCTCTGCAAATGCTTGGAACACCTCGCTCATGAAGCGGGGGTCGCGGTCGTGCCTTATCAGTGATGGGGCTCCGAACCGTCGGTACACACATTCTTCGAACACTTGAGCAACACTCAGTGCAGTCGTATCTGACATAGCCTTGGCAATAACGAATCCCGTGAACGAGCACTGAAATAGGAGCAACGCCGTGTTGCCCCTGCGAGATTTCGGTAGTGATCACAAAATCCATCGAGACGATCTGGAAAGGTCGTTCGGCTAGTACGTTGCCAGGTGAGTATCCACGAAACTGTGGACGGCTTTTACTCGAGCTGCAATCTGGACAGGACTTCACATGCTTCTCCACGTCGGCGTACAAGCCGATCCAATAATAATCGGACTTAACGCGGTGGAACGTTCTCACCACACCTTGATGTCCTCCTTCCAGCGATTCGTGACAGTTTTGCAAGACCTCTTGAATCATCGTTGTTGGTACCACAAGCCGCAGCTTGGTCTCCTCTTGCCAACCGTGGTCGTACCGACGATTCAATCCAAGATAGTGAAGCACGCCGTCTTCTGATAACACGAACCGGTCAGCGTATTTCCAGGCATCTCGAGCTTCTTTGTAACTCAGCTCTTGTGCTTGGCCCTGAAGCACCTTCTTGATGTTAAACCACTTCTGCTCCTCGTCTTGTGCCACCTGTATTCGTCTGCGTCGTTCCCGCTGTATCGCTACCGGGTCAACATCTTCCGCATCGGGAAATGCCGCTGGTACAGTCTTGTGAGGATGGTCTGGCAAATCCTCGCCGAATGAATCTTCGGTGGACGTCTCTCGTCGTTCTTCATGCTGTTCTTGAGCTTTTGAGAAATCCTCCGAGTGTTCATCTGCAAACCTGACGCGTTTCTTGGCTTTCGTCTGTCGCCGAGTCATCACTGCCATATTACCATAATCGCACTTTGGTGAGCTGTAATCAACCACGAAATTTTCGAAAGTTTTCCACTTTGAAGATTCGCTGCCTGACAGTACATGTACTTGACGCTCTGCTCCACGTGACAAAACATCTACCGAGTCTTCATCCGGCTCGTATATCATTTTCTGGATGCGATTCAGCGACGCCAATTCGGACTTGCGCGTTTCAGCCAAGATGACCCGACTGACCTTTGATTCCAGCGCTTCAGTGGCTAACGAATCCGCGGCAGCGTTGTATTCTCGTACAACGTGAAGATATTTAACTGATCGAAGCTTGGCCGCGAGTTCCTTGTGAGTATTCAGCAGCGCTAGCAAAGTTTCCTTCCTGCATGCGATCACCCCCTAGTGATTTGCTGAATCGCGAGCCTTGAGTCACCAACGATGACTAAATCCTCGGCACCGTGCGCAATAGCAGCCTTGACACCGTTTATCATACCTGTATACTCTGCCTCATTCACCGTGGTAGCCGAGAGGTAAGCGTTTGCAGCAATCACTACCTTCCATTCAGGAAGGCTCCACAGCACCCATGAACAACTCCCGTAGCCACCGTACTTCTCTGTCTTCGCTGATCCGTCAAAAGACATGACGAATCCGCTGTAATTACGGGAAAGCCTGGCGTACAGCAACGCGGGGTCCATTCGAATAGTCGGGGAACCCTTGTTTGGAGGCGCCACCGGCGCGAGCGAGTCTTCCAGGTCAACGAAGCTCGTGATGCTTGACTGCAGTAGCTGCGCAAAGGCGACATCCTTCTCCTTCACGCGCTGCACCTTAAGGTGCCACTGCGATAGCAGCACTGCGAACTGGACCGCGCATCCGAAGAGAGACTTCAACTTATGCACCCACTCTAACGTCGAGAATCGTGTATAGACATGTAGCGTCTTTCCTGCCAGCTGGACGTAACAGATCTTCAACAGCAGAAGTAACGCCAAAACTTCCTTCTCAGCAGGATGGTAGTTCATCTCGGCCTCCTTGAGCACCCGACCGAGGAACCGTACGGGGTGTAACTTGCCTTCATGTTCTTGCATTAGCGTAGTGCTCAACGCCCATTCATTCGCAAAGAGCATGACGTGAACTTCTTTCGACCGATCGAAGTGTCTGAGGATGGGTGAATGTGAAACACTCGTCTTCAATTTTTTGAAGGAACGACGTGCCACAGAAAGGCCACCTTCAACGACAAAGTCTTCATCCTTGAGCTGGTACAGCGCCGCACCGTAGACCGCGAAGTCTTGAATGAAGCGGCTGTAGTAATTAACCGCTCCAAGAAACGACTGCATGCCCTTCTTGCTCGTTGGAAGCGAAAGCTCGGTGATGGCCGCAAGCTTCTTGGGGTCAGCTCTGATACCTTCTGGCGAAATTTTGTGCGACAGAAAGTCCACCTTGGGTTGGGACAAAATTGCTCTTGGTGAAAGCCTAATGCTGATCCGACACTGTGCAAATCTTGCTAGCAATCGGTCCAGCGTCGCTAGGCAGCTGTCGAAATCCTCGCCACCGAAGCAAATGTCATCCACAAACGACCGTCGACCAAATACAGGTACCAGCGATGATTCGTCTGGCTCCCCGTTCGTAAACATGTCAGCGACGGGGCTGTTGACGAGTTGTAGTACAGGGTCGGTCTCTACCGGTGCTTCGCGGTCTGCCGCGAACTTCGTTTGAAACGAATTCTCGGCGCTTGGCCCACGACGTTCCTTGGCCTGTTCTTCAGCTAAACGCATCCTCTCCGAGTATTCAAACCAACCTCCTTTAGGTTGAACGAACCCCCAGAGTGCG
>NW_003303601.1:137071-140658 GCF_000142945.1 Phytophthora infestans T30-4
ATTTTCTTAAGTTGATCGTTCTTGGGTATCATTTTGATTGACTGCGAGTTCCATAATTCCAGTATATTGGGTTGTTGACTTTTGTTCCGCTCCTCGTTCTGCCGCTGTCTTGACATTTCGGAATCCGCACCAATCTTGCAATGAATACTCGGTGCCGTACTCAACACCTTCTGCGCGATGCCTGTATCCTCTGGATCAACCACCGATGGCCCGTTCGCAGATTTGGTGACACACAAGGCCGGGACAGCTTTGTCAAAACGGGTGACCCCATTGAATCCAGTGCCGTTGCTTCTCGCTTCCGTGGTCACCCCTGACAGGACACTAACACTCGTTGGCGTATGTACCACGTTTACCGGCCTCAGTAGTTCGTGTGTACGCACTACCGAGACTTCGTTCGCGTTATTGCATCCGCCATGGGTTGTCGTGTACGTGTCCAAAGGTTCTGCGGAAGGCTGACCGTCGGTCGAATCCCCGGCTGTCACCCCAGACGCCAGACAGGCTTTCACTCGCTCACGTTCTTCCAGGATCAGTGCCCAGCGCTCTGCACACGTCAGACGATCACTGGGAATCCAATAGCGAGTCTTCTAGAGGTCGTGCTAGCACCCCACTGGGTTCTGGATAGTTCGGTCGATCAACTGCCGAAGGCTGAGTTGCAAGCCATTGTTCGTAGATTTCACATTCACGCTGAAAGAGCTCGCGGTCTCTACAACCTTCGTAGGCCAATACTTGCCAGTCTTGGTACTTCTTGGACTCCAGACGCACATAGCCGTCACCTCGTGGCAAATCCCCATCTGGAATCCACATTGCGATCGAGTTGTGTGCTGGTAGGTACACAGTTCGATCAGACACGTTGGTCAGTCGAATGCTCTGAGGCCGTCCACGTCGAAACCTCGTCACTGACGGTATTAGCTTGTTCGTTCGACGACCCCACAGTACGTGTTCTTCCAGACCGACGTGGCGCTTCGGTAGTCGGTATTCTCGCCACTCGTGCGCTTGAATGTCCAAACGCTCGGGTGGCCCGGCGTTAACATGGGAGCCGTATTCTTCGCTGTCGATCATGTTCTTGGTCTTAATCAGCGGGATTTGAACTTCGTGCGGTAATTGCGCCGCGCCGTGAAACAGGTCCAACCGGATCCCAGCTGGGATCATAAAGTCGGTCCCGAGTACTACGTCGACGCCTGCACTATGCGCCATTACCCACATCTCGAACTCGTACACCATCTCCCATCCAAGCGTAATCTTGACGCACGCTCGTCGCGTCGTAGACACCTTGCCTTTGTTGATTCCTTGAATGTCAATGCGGCGTCCGTGATCAGGTACATCTCGGAGTCGCAACTTCTTGGCAAAGGCGTCAGTGATCACACTAACGTTTGCTCCTGTGTCGAGGAGGATCCTCGTTCGCTGGTCATTCACAGCGCCTTGCACCAGAGCTCTCATTCTGATCCGTCGGTCGAATTTCTTGGCCGACCACCACCCCTGTCTCTCGCCAGGGTTCAACTTCATCATCTTGGAGTGACCCTTGGGCTCGTCTCGCGCTGCACTCGAAACCAAGCCGAGTGAATCCTCGCTGGTGCCCTCATCAGCATCAGCACACTCCACTCTCTCTCCAACACCTCCACCGAGGATTCTACTCCTCTCCTTTTCATTTTCCGTCGCGTTCACACTTGTTACGTAATTATCAGGCCATTCACTCTGCCCCATGAAAGCAAAGATACACTCTGCTTCCATTGAAGGCTCGGTTAACTGTGGCAGCCCGATAGGGACCAACCCAGTTGTAGTTGGCGGGCTGCCTAGTAAATGACGTTCTTGAACGACGGCCTTGAGCTCTGGCGGGAGTTCCTCCTTCGTGCCTTTAGTGCGCACGAATTTGGCAAGGTCTTGGAAGTTGCGGAAAAGTTCGCATTGTCCAGCATCGTGGAGCTGCTTGCAGAACTCGCATCGCTTGTTACAGTAGTGGGCGGAGTGACTCATGCCACCGCACACCGCGCATGGTCCGTACTGTGGGCGGCGGTTGTCGCGGTTGAAGTCACGTCGACCGCGTTGGTCCTGATTGAACCCACGGTCACTACTTCGGCGATCTTGATTGAAGCCATTCTCGCGATCAGGCGTGTTTCCACGCGGTTGACGGTTGTCCGAACGTGCGTAGGTGCCTTCAGCAGCTGCACGGCGCTCGTTTTCGTTAGCAGCGGCGAGGTATCGGTCGTTTTCATCCAATGAGAAATCACCATCCGTATTATCGGGCTGAAAGTCGTTGTACTCATCTTGGACATTGTCGTAAGCGTTCGGATCTTCGTTTGAATACTCGTTGCCTCCTTGAGCAGCTTCACGACCTTCTAATTCAGCTAGTAGGTCGTCCACCGTAGCTTCAATGAGTGTCACTCTTGGTATGTTGCGGTTGTCATCGCGGCGACGGTCATCACGCCGGTTGTTGCGGGCGTACACATCGTCGCGTCGCGTATCACGACTCTTTAGAGTATCGGTACTCACTGTCACGCTTGGCCATTCTCTCCTTGCCCTTGAGAACATCTTCGATGATCTCTTCGAGCTCGTGAATGTCGGCGACTCGAGCGTGGTAGAGACTCTCCGCTAGCTTGTCATCGTCGCATGTTGCCAGGAATTGCTGTACGTGTTCTTTCGCGTCGCGACCACTCTTCTCAAAGTGTAGACGGGCGGTCCGAGCGTAGCCGTTCAGCCTGTTTATGTAGTCGCACAGATGTTCATTTCGTTCCCGCTTGGCGGAGTAGTAACGCGACCGTGCCGCCTGCGTGAACTGCGAGCAGTAGTAGCGGATGAACGCATCGCTCAGCAGCTTCCACTTGCGCTTCGTCTTCTTCGGAAGTTGACGGAACCAATGAATGGCTCCGTCTCGGAGACTTAGCTCAAATGGAATGCACCATTTATCGGCATCTGTGTGGGTTCCAGTCATTTCATAGACGAACCCACGGAGCCACTGCATACAGCTCTCGCTTTTGTTGCGAGGGCCTGAGAACGGCGTGATGCGATCCAGCGGTCGATGCAAAGCCATTTCAATCCTCGGTGTTGGGTCCACGTCGTTCAGCGTCGCTAGCTCATTCATCTGACGCATCAACTCGAGTTGAGGATCCTCTTCGTCGAAATGTACGCACCAAAATGTCATCGTCACTGGACGAACCATCGCTGTCGACTTGACGACGTCCGGCACCACCTTTGGGGGCTCGCGCACCGCCTCGGCGACCGAACAAACTCTCGTTACTTGCGTAAATGCGTTGCATACGGCTCTCCGAACGTGGCGTAACCATGTGCGAGTCTTGAAAGTACGGTGAGGCTTCGGTAGTGCCAAAGGCACCACGCTCAGCTCCACGCTTGGTCGGAGGAGTACGAACAAGTCGCTGGGGTGTCGGCGGCTGTGGAATCTTAGACGGATCTTCATCTTGAATCATCGGTCGACTCACAGTCTGCTTTCCGGCATTGATGCCAACAGCGCCAAACGCCTTCCGAAGCTTCTTCTTTCATTTCTGGAGAGCAGCTCCGGCTTCATGCGGACTCCAATCCTGGAGCGACATCGTCGATGGGTACGTCTCGTCTCGAACCCCAGCGACAACAGTAGC
>NW_003303601.1:140758-145072 GCF_000142945.1 Phytophthora infestans T30-4
GCATCACCACAGCTGGGCGTGATTGCGCGGTCGGCTTGGAGCTGTTGGAATTGTGTTGGGTTTTGACGTGGCAGTGCTCTTACTGAATGAAGTACCGTAGCGGGTTATGCTGTGGATATGCTTCCCGACATTTTGTACTTCTTCCATCCCGAAGAAGAACTTGATAAATAAATTGTTTTGTTTAAGTAATACGGCGTAGAGATGCACCGGTACGTGTACAGATCTTGTGTATTTTGCAACAATACAACTTCAAAAATATTGGGTCTGAAGTAGGAGATCTCAAATACGGTACACCACATCCACCTTGTCAATCAGATTACAGTCTAAAAAAATTCTAAACCCCTCTAAATACGTTAATCTCGTGTATTTATACATAAATTCAATTTTAAAGGTACCCATACATTCCCACCAGAACTATTGGCTGTTTAAAATGTCCGCCGATTGGGTCTTCACGTAAGGCGTGGAAAGTTTCCACTGGAAACTCGAATCTAGAAAAGCAAGTGGCATTTCCAGGCTCGCCTCTATGTAAGCTTAATTTTCCCTCAAACCGCTAAAATGGCAGTAAAAGTCCGAAGAACCCCCACTTCGAATGATGTTAGCGTTTCAGATTGCAGACGGAATATTTCTGATGTAGACACGGGTGATCACTGGGTCAGCCACGAAGGTCAATGAGCACATGATGGTTGGGGATGAAAAGACATTGTGGTGTTGGAAATCCCACGTGAACTCTAGCTACAAATGTAGTTAGGACGTTCCCACAACAATACGTCTACTAGGATAGTAAACGATCGTTCGGGCGGACCTGAAGACCCCAGTTCTGCCCTTGCACCGGGACAAACTGGACCTTGTGAGCTACTTATATAGGCCAACCAGTAAAAATAAGAACACGCTACTAGCACGAGCAAAGCTAGCAGGTGTTTTGAATCCTCGTGGTCCCAGCAGCGGAAGGGTACCAGGCACGGGTAAGCCTTTAACGAGTGTTTAACACTCGGCTGGAAGAATAAAAGGGAGGCAATTCAAGCACTCCCAGTCGTGCAAATAGGCAACAATAAGCCGTCACGTAAAACCTCCCGATAATAATCGGCCAATACACAAAGTCTCTTGGCCTTGCCGGATGAACCCTCGCTACAGAGCTTCGAGTTCACCGACAGGCATAACACACTCAAACAAGCTTGACCTGACGCTTACCTTGAAGCCGGACGTCGCTCTGTGTGCTTGAGTGGAAATTCTGTTCTGTATTTAAGCTTACCCTTTCGGGTCTATTCCTAATAAGAAGTCCTAATCAAGTATACAAATATCAAGTGAACAATGATCCGTTATGGATCTTCTTGCATGCCAAGCGTCGTCTGCACCGTCGCATGAGCATCTTTAACGGTCCGCGCCCTGTCCCAGACGGTGAACGCACCTTCGAAGGGTCGCTGAGTCTTCCGCGAACTCATCCCAACCGCCACTGAGGGCTCGTACCGTAGATGGTCCGCTGAATGCGAATCCGGCCAGTCCATTATTAATAATAAGGACAGCCTGGATTCAGTGACATATGACCGTATCCGGTACTTTGTTGAAAGCTCGAGAGTGACGCCGTCGATTCCCTTGCACCTTGGCGTCTCCGTACGTCACCTGACCGAGGGTTCGTCGCTTGAACATCTTGGGCGGTGTCACGTCTTTGTCGACGGGTGATAATCCGCAACTACGGAGAAAGCACTACACCACAGGATTATATCCGGCTCCAAGATCCTCGATGAAGCATTTGTGAAGGGAGTCCGCATTGAGCGGATCATCAAAGCACAGAACGAAGAAGCGTGGATCTTGGGACTAAAGAAGTATCTGATGGGGGATGTACGAGACCTGAGTCGGGAGGATACCAAATCCTACAGTATTATCGCTACGGATTACGCAATGGATCTGAATGACTTGCTCTTCTATTGTCCCCCTACGAAGAGAGTCAGCGAGGATCGGGATGGATTGATGAGGCTGGTGATGCCAGAAACCTTACAACAGGATGTCCTGCATCACTATCACGCTAGCTTAGAAGGTGGACATCTGGGAATTGGTCGGACCTACCAACGGATCCGGGAATGTCTCCACTGGAGGGGACTATTCAAGAGCGTGCAACGATATGTCGGTGAATGTGTGGATTGTGAGACAGGCAAGGACAGGCCCACAATCGAAGGTGAATCACCTGGGAATGTCCAAGCGACTTACCCTTTCCAAATCATAGCCATGGATCACATCCCCTCGTTACCCAAGTCGTTCAAAGGAAACACAGAATTGTTGATTTGGGTGGATCTGTTTACCGGATACGCGATAGCCAAAGCTAGTGCGTCTAGAAATGCACAAAAGATTGCCGAATCGTACGAGGAGTGCGTTTTTCGGAGATTTGAGGCTAGTGAGCTGATTCGGCATGATCGGGAGCCAGGCTTTATGTCTGATTTCTTTCAAGCTTTCAACCGGATCCTGGGGCAGAGACAGCGGGCAACCATGGCATATCGTCCCCAATCCAACGGATCGGCCGAGCGCATGGTGCAGACGATCACGAGGGCACTCAAGATGTATGTCCAGGATTTGGATCAGAGGGATTGGGATGAGTACGCAGAACGACTCCCCTTCGCGATGAGCACCGCCCAAGACATGATCCGGGGCGACACCCCATTTCTACTTAGTACATGGGTGGGACCCTAAATCCACCCTAAAAGCGGCCATTCCGGTATGTAGCACCAAGAAGAGAATTTGAGATCCAAGACGATGGCGATACCAAGTCCAGAAACACTACAGGCAAGCCAGATCCCAAGTGAACGAGCGGCTGCGGAGTGCGATACAAGATCGAGCGGATCGACACAACGAAGACGCCCGTCCACATCAAATCCAAGTGGGATCGCAGGTGTGGCTTTATTTAGATCGGGTGAAGGAAGGGTACGCCCGCAAATTGGCCCATCTATGGCACGGGCTGTTCCGGGTGAGCGAAAAGATAGGGGAACATGCGGTGAAGTTGGAAACGGCAGGTACCGAATATCGCTTGTTACCTGTAGTACACGTACTCAAGCTATAGTTGGTCAAGGAATATCCGGACCGGCCGCAAACTCGTCTTTCGGTGGATGAATCCGACCGGGTGGATTTCGACGAAGTCCCCCTACCGGAAGATAGTTGGAATGTGGATCTCGAAGCCGACGAGTTCGAAGTCGAGAAGATCACCGATATGAGGTCGGGGAAGCGAACTAGATACGGACGGATTTACCGTGAATTTCTGGTGTATTGGCGTGGATATGACGAACCCAGTTGGGTAGACGAGGCAGATCTGAGCTGTGGAGCATTACCCTATGATTTCTTGAGGGATCGTACGAATCGTAACAGATTCGGCGTGATGCAGTCTCATGAAGAAGAGTAGGGAAGGGACCCATGGATGTGAGTTGGTCATGTCGATGGCTGGATGAAGAAAGGGCCACACGGAAAGTGTGTGGGCCCGGAAGAAGGAGGATCGCTGATGTGAGTTGTTCTCATCGGAAAGAAAGAGAAGACGAATCCACAGGGGAAGGGTGGATTAGGAGGAAGGAGTGAATGGTTATGCATAAGAGTGACGTTTTACGTGCGAGGAGTCCTGTTTGATCTCAAGCACGAGCTTTCAAGGGCCCCAACTATACTGACCCAATTGATCCTGGGTCATTGGCGCTAGATCCGGATGAAATCCAGGCGCAGATCCAACCGGATCCGGGATCCCGCCCAGATCCAGGTGTACGCTGAAAGGGTGGATCCCGCCCAGATCCAGGTGTACACTGAAAGGGTGGATCCCGCCCAGATCCAGGTGTACACTGAAAGGGTGGATCCCGCCCAGATCCAGGTGTACACTGAAAGGGTGGATCCCGCCCAGATCCAGGTGTACACTGAAAGGCCCGGACTAGATTTCTCGACCAACGAGGGAATGTTATAGGCATATTCAAGTAAGAGAGTGTGGATTATGATAGCTTATGCAAAGGGCTAGCTCGACCCAGTTTCCAGTCGCTAGTTACTGCTACGAAATGAATCCACGAAGACTGAAACTGGGGGCGTGGCGTCAAAAGAGTGATGAGGATCAGGTAGTCTTGGGCTGAACGTTGAAGAACTTGCCCACTAGACGCTGGATCTGGCGTCCTGGGTGTTGGCTCAGGTCCCCGCGAAACTGGATGCGCCAAGGCTCGGCTTCGTCGATCTCTCGCAAGGCTTCCAATAGGCTCGTGGGTTCTGGTCGATGGAGGTTGGGATCCTCCAAGTTGGCTTGACGGGATGCGGATCCCGGAAACCAAGCCACCTTATCCCCGCGTCGGGGAAGATGCAAGAAGGATG
>NW_003303601.1:149112-155339 GCF_000142945.1 Phytophthora infestans T30-4
TCCCGACGGCCGGCTATGTGGATTCGCTCATCACCAGACCTCGCGTGAAAGAATTGCAAAATGCTGCCCCGTGGGATACGCTGGCAACCACACTGATGGATCCGGTTAGCTTCCGGGGTGACGTGCGCGGGCGTCTCGGGTTGTTCGTTCGTGCGTTCCGGGATTTCGTTTCCAAGCACCGGGTTGCCATATGGGAAGGCACTCACCGATTCCCTATCTCTCGCAATCAACTGCGGGGTTCGACCTGGTTGTTCAGCTTCAACAAGCAGCGTGGTAACCGACCTAACCATGTCGGGTCGAAAGAAAAAAGAAAATTTTTTTAACCCCTCCGGGGCAAAAAAATTCTCCTGCATCTCGCTGTTGAATATCCCAGAAGGTCTGGTGTGAAGTGGAAGTTTTGTTGGATCCATCTTTTGCCCTTCCGAGCGGGGATAAGGTAGCTTGGTTCCGGGATCCGTATCCCGTCAGCCAACTTGGAGGATCCCAACCTCCATCGCCCAGAACCCACGAACCGACTGGAGGCCTTGCAAGAGATTGATGAAGCCGAGCCTTGGCGCATCCAGTTTCGTGGGGACCCGAGCCAACACCCAGGACACCAGTTCCAGCGTCTGGTGGGCAAATTCTTCAATGTTCAGCCCAAGACCACCTGATCCCTATCGTTCTTTGACGCCACGCCCCCAGTTTCAGTCTTCGTGGATTCGCTTCGTAGTAGTAACTAGCGACTAGAAAACTGGGTCGAGCTAGCCTTTTTGCATAAGCTATTCTAATCCACGCTTCCTTACTTTAATATGTCTGTAGCATTCTCTTGTTGACAGAGGAATCCAGTTAGAGTCTATCGGCGTACACCTGGATCTGGGCTGGATCCACCCTTTCAGTATACACCTGGATCTGGGCAGGATCCACCCTTTCAGTGTACACCTGGATCTGGGCTGGATCCACCCTTTCAGTAAACACCTGGATCTGGGCTGGATCCTGGATCCGGGTTAGATCCACGCTTGGATTTCATACGACCCAGTCTGATTTGGGTCAGTATAGTTCGGGCTCTGGAAAGTTCGCACCTGAAATCAAGCAGGACTCTTCGCACGTAAAACGTCACCCTTCATGCATAAACATTCCCTCCTTCCTCTTAATCCACCCCTTCTCTTGTGGATTCGTCTTCTCTTTCTTTCCGATGTGACCACTCACATCAGCGATCTTCCTCCTCCCGACCCACACCCTTCCTGTGGGTCCTTCTTCATCCTCCCATCGGCATGACCAACTCACATCCATGGATCCCCTTCCCTACTCTTCTTCATGAGACTGCATCACGCCGAATCTGTTCCCGATTCGTACGATCCCGCAAGAAATCATAGATTAATGCTCCACAGCTCAGATCTGCCTCGTCTACCCAACTGGGCTCGTCATATCCACGCCAATACACCAGAAATTCACGGTAAATCCGTCCGTACCTAGTTCGCTTCCCTGACCTCATGTCGGTGATCTTCTCGACTTCGAGCTCGTCGGCTTCGAGATCCACATTCCAACTATCTTCCGGTAGGAGGACTTCGTCAAAATCCAGCCGGTCGGATTCATCCACCGAAAGACGGGTTTGCGGCCGGTCCGGATATTCCCTGACCAACTTCAGCTTGGATACGTGTACTACAGGGAACAGGCGATATTCGGTACCTGCCGTTTCCAACTTCACCGCATGTTCCCTATCTTTTCGCTCACCCGGAACGGTCCGTGCCATAGATGGGCCAATTTGCGGGCGTACCCTTCCTTCACTCGATCAAAATAAAGCCACACATGCGATCCCACTTGAGATTGATGTGGACGGGCGTCTTCGTTGTGTCGATCCGCTCGAGCTTGTATCGCACTCCGCAGCCGTTCGTTCACTTGGGATCTGGCTTGCCGGTAGTATTTCTGGACTTGGTATCGCCATTGTCTTGGATCTCGGTTTCTCTTCTTAATGCTACATACCGGAATGGCCGCTTCTAGGGTGGATTTAGGATCCCACCCATGTACCAAGTAAAATGGGGTGTCACCCCGGATCCTGTCTTGGGCGGTGTTCATCGCGAAGGGGAGTCGTTCTGCGTACTCATCCCAATCCCTCTGATCCAAATCCTGGACATACATCTTGAGTGCCCTCGTGATCGTCTGTACCATGCGCTCGGCCGATCCGTTAGCTTGGGGGCGATATGCCATGGTTGCCGCTGTCTCTGCCCCAGGATCCGGTTAAAAGCTCGAAAGAAATCAGAAGAAATCAGACATAAAGCCTGGCTCCCGATTGTGCCTAATCATCTCACTAGCCCCAAATCTTCGGAAAACGCACTCCTCGTACGATTCGGCAATGGTTTGTGCAGTTCTAGACGCACTAGCTTTGGCTATCACGTATCCGGTAAACAGATCCACCCAGATCAACAATTCTGTGTTTCCTTTGAACGACTTGGGCAACGAGGAAATGTGATCCATGGCTATGATTTGGAAAGGGTAAGTCGCTTGGACATTCCCAGGTGATTCACCTTCGATTGTGGGCCTTCCCTTGCCTGTCTCACAATCCACACATTCACCGACATATCGTTGCACGCTCTTGAATAGTCCCCTCCAGTGGAGACATTCCCGGATCCGTTGGTAGGTCCGACCAATTCCCTGATGTCCACCTTCTAAGCTAGAGTGATAGTGGTGTAGGACATCCTGTTGTAAGGTTTCCGGCAGCACCAGTCTCATCAATCCATCCCGATCCTCGTTGACCCTCTTCGTAGGGGGACAATATAAGAGCAAGTCATTCAGATCCACTGCATAATCCGTAGCGATAATACTGTAGGATTTTGTATCCTCCCGACTCAGGTCTCGTACACCCCCCATCAGATACTTCTTTAGTTCCAGGATCCACGCTTCTTCGCTCTGTGCTTCGAGAAACCGCTCAATGCGGACCCCCATTTACAAATGTTTCATCGAGAATCTGGGGGCTGGATCCAATCCTTCCTCTGGACCTAGTGACAGCCATTACCTGGACTGTGCGTTTTTCGGATCCAACCACCACCACCTCGTCTAGTCGGTTCAGCGTGACGAGATCCGGATGCTCGGCCTCTCTCTACATCTCGACACCACATTGATTCCGTAAAGCGGCACTGGCCAAGCTATCTGCACTGGCATTCAAATCTCGCTTGACATGTACCAGCTCGTGATTCATCCAACCACGCAGGTGGACCATCAGTTTCTGCCGTAACAGTGTTAGGGCCGGGGCCTTGCAGTCAATCTCACCTCGCACCTGTCTGATCACAAAGTTTGAATCCCCACAAATCACCAGCTTTTTCGGATTCTGTCCCTTTAGTAGATCCAACCCCAGCAGGACTCCGTTGTACTCCGCTTCATTGACGGTGAGGCCTTCCGCGTAAGTGGATATGGCCCTTACAACTTCCCATCCAGGCAGTCTCCACAGTATTGCACTGTATGCTCCTCCTCCGCGTCGTACGAGAGCGGATCCATCGAAGCTCAGGACGTACATATCCTCATCCCCTTGTACCGTCGGGATCGGAGTTTGGATCCGGCGTTTGGGCTCTTTCGTAGGAGCGATCCTAGTCAGCGCTTCATCCATCTTAGCTCGAGGTGTGATGCTCGCGGCCAAGACTCCCAGGATCTCGTCTTCCCCTTTCGAACATTTCACAACCCCCAGTGTCCAAGGCGAGAGTAAAGCTGCCCACTGTCCCAACCGTCCTTGTAGCCCGGCCGACTTGAACAACCAAGCGAGCGTAGAGTGTCGAGTCAGGATCCGGATGGATCTTCCCACCAGCAGGTTGTAATTGAGATCCAACACGCGCAGGAGCGCGAGTATCTCCTTCTCCACCGCTCCGTAATTCAGCTCATTCGGCTTTAGCATCCGGCTGACGAAGGTGACTGGATGACAGATCCCTTCATGTTCTTGTACCAAGGCTGCTGAGACTGCCCAGTCACTGGCATAAACTATCACCGTAGGTTGACGTTCCGGATCGAAATGGCGGAGGATGGGCGTAGTCGCGATCCTGTTCCTTAGCTCCACGAACGCGTGCTGATCTCGGATCCACCGAGGCTCCACCTTTTCCGAGTTCTGATCCGTCGTCTCTATCCTGATTGTATCCTCTTTCCTTTGATCCCGGGGTGGATCCAGCTCCTGTTTTAGGTCCTCCTCTGGCGTAGTACCACTTGGATCCTTTCGTGGATCCGATATCTCCCGGGCCAGAGTTTGTTGGATTTTGATCCGGACAGCTGAAGTGGTCATCGCAGCAAAATCTACCTCTCTCAATTCATAGTGTACCGCGGCAAACAGTGCGTAATCCTCGATGAACCGGCTATAGTAGTTTAAACTGCCTAAGAAGGATTGCATCGCTCGTAACGATTGTGGGAAGAACAAGTCTGCTAACGAAGACAGGTCCTTAGGATTCGCCTGCAACCCCTCCTTGGAGACTCGATAGCCTAAGTTATCCTCCTTGCGCATCCCCCAATAGCTCTTCACCACGCTGATAGAGAGATTCCACTTAGTACACGCCTCCAGTAGGGATGTCACTCTCTCGCACAACTGATCCCACGATTATGCTGGGATTAGAATGTAGTCGATATAATATCTGCGTCCTAACACAGACGGGGTCCCAGGATCCCCTGGCTCTCCTGCTTCGGATGGATTCGCTTCCGTATGAGCCTCCCCGGATCCACCCTTTCGGGCTCCGGTATTCGGGTGAATCCGTAGAGGGCGTTATCGATCAGATCTGGGGCGCATTCTTCAATCCAAACGGCATCCGATTCCACTCGAACAGTCCAAACGGTGTGATGAATGCGGATATTGCGCGAGCTCGATCCGTCATAGTCACCACCTAGAAACCGCTGGCCATGTCAAGAGAACAGTACCAGAGTACTTTATCCAAATCTTCCAATAGCTCATTGATTAGGGACATTGGATACACCATCAATCGGGTCAGGCCGTTAACTAGCCGGTAATCAATGCACAGACGTATATCCACACCGTTCTTCTTGATGATGATTATCACCGGAGATGCCCACGGGGACGTTAAGAAACTGATGATTTTGGGCTTGCAGCAGGCCCTTAATCAGATCCGATAGTTTTTCTCGGAGCTGAGGTGCCACCTTCCGCACCCTTTGAGCGATCGGTTTCGCGTCGCCGACATCGATGTCACATTTGACTCCGCGGGCAGCGGGCGGTATTGCATTCCCTTTACCAATCAGCAGATGTCGGCTTTCCCGGATCTTCTGACGTAACCGATCCACTTCCGCGGGATCGTTCGCCCCTGGATCCACTTGGATATCGTCAATCGGGTCCTCCTCTGTGGTCAGTGGTACTACCTGAACCTCTTCGAAGTTCATTGCCACGGATAGGAGCGACTTCTCCCATATGAATGACTCTCAGTTCGAGTCGGTTCGGAAGGTGGCAGGCATCGTCGGGATGGAGGCCCTGCAGAGCCTGGTGGTGTCAACATCGGCCGAGCAGATCGAGCGCGTCAATGCGTTCGAAGCGTACGAGCAGGGCCTCATCGCGCATGTGCGGGAGAACCTACAGGCTCCGGTGGCGGAAGCAAATCCGCCTCACCCGCAGCCAATACAGCTGAAGGTTAAGCAGTACGAAGGGAAGGAAGGCGAGAACCTTCACTTCTGGGTCCGAGAAGTAGAGCTCGCGATGGACGCGGCTCTGATCTCGACCGAGCAACTTCGTGTTGCTTTTGCACTCTCCAACCTTAGTGGCCGTGCTAAGAGTTGGGTGTACACACGGGAAGCAATATCCCCTGGATGTGAAACATCCAGGGGATATTGCTTGGGCTCAGCTTTGTGAACAGCTCCGAGCCGCGTTCCTTACGGCGAGCTTCGAGTACCGCCAGCGTTCGCGCTTCCTCTCGTGTAAACAAGAAAGGCGCGAACTGCACGAGTATGTGCAAGAGATACGGGGCCTCACCGTGTCCCTAGTGGGAAAACCACTCATCGAACACATCCAGATGACTGTGTTCATGGACGGCCCCGCACGCACTCACCTGTTCCGGGTGCAGTCAAGCACCCTTGGAAGGGCGACTCAAGTGCCTCTTTCAGAGAAGCGTACCGCCCATCGCCAGACACGTACCCGGGCCTCAAGCGTGGCCTGGGAAGTAGCTTGTCCGGCCCCCGGGTCGAGCGAGCTCCACCGAAACCAGATTCCAATGGCAAGTCGGGACCCCACGGATCCGCGGGGATAACACGTTGCTTTCGGTTGCGTGGAAAGAGGATTCCAC
>NW_003303602.1:0-1560 GCF_000142945.1 Phytophthora infestans T30-4
CCGCGATGATTACGGTAGGATGTTTACCCCACCGATGATTAGACGAGTAGGATGATGGACGAGTACAGAGGGTTGATGATTGGATGCACCAAATGATTGAATGCAAACTAGGTAGAGAAGACAGTGTAAGTTCTTATCAATCAATCACTTCTGAATTTCCATTCTGCCCCTCAAGTGACTTCCCTCGCCTCGGCCTCCTCGCCCCAAGCTTCGGCAGTCCTCCCCTCGCAAGACACAAGATCCAACCATCACCTTCTTCAGGTTATGAGCCCAAGTACGATGTCTTCTGTGCAAGAGTCCAAGATATCCATCGACAAGTTCAACGGCGAGAACTACGCCACGTAAAGCCGTTACATGGCGTGTTCCTGACCAAGTCGGTGTGGAATGTGGTGAACCGCGAGACGACGCCCACGTTCACGGACTCCAGGGCCAAGGACGAGTATGTCAAGTCGAGCAACGTCGCCTTCGGTCTCATGCTCCTCCACATGGACGCAGACTACCATCATGTTGTCGACGACTACGAGGAAGCCTGGGTCGCGTGGGCGCGCTTGCGTACCCTTTACGGTGGATCGCAGAAGGCTGGACGCATCTACCTCAAGCGCCAGCTCTTCAGCATGGAGATGGCAGAAGGCGGAAACATCCTTCACCATTGCAACGAGTTCCTCAACATCAGCGCCAAGCTCAGCAGTATCGGCGCCAAGATGGAGGACGAGGATGTGGCGATCTGCTTGCTGCGCAGTCTGCCCAAGAGCTACGAGAACGTCGTGCTGAACTTGGAGATGAGCAACGCAGAGCTGCGAACGCAAGATGTGGTGAAGGTGCTCACGAATGAGCATATCAAGCGACAAGGCGAGAAGACTGCGGCGGTGAAGATCGAGGAAGCAGCGAAGGCCTTCAACGCCGAGCGTGAAACTCGCCGGTGTGATTACTGCGGAAAACTGGGGCACGTTATTGACAAGTGCTGGACCAAGCAGAAGGATGAAAACCGAGGAAGTGCACGACGCGGTCGAGGTGGCCGCGGTGCCAACAATATCGACTGGCGTAACGACGACGACGACGACTACGTCGCGTTTGCGGTCTCCATGTCGACAGCGTGTGGAGTGTCGACGGGCAAGAAGTTCGACGGCACATGGGCGATCGACAGTGGTGCAACCCACCACATCTGCAACGACAAGTCCAAGTTTGTGGACATCAACTTGCGCGACGAAGGCGTACTCACGGTTGCCAACGGACAAACGGCCAAGATTTTGGGAGTCGGCACCGTTGTGCAACAAGTGGTTCTGCCTAATGGGAATGTGCGTAACGTCCGGATCGAAGATGCTCTCTACGTGCCGAGCATGAACAAGAACTCTGCTGTCTGTGCTCTCAGATCAACCGAGGCGGACACTTCAAGGTGGTGTTTGACGGCTCCGAGATGCACATTGCGCGCAAGTCGTCGAAGAAGATCGTTGCCTCAGCGGACCTGATCGACGGACTCTACTGGCTGCGAGTGCCCAAGGTGTCTGCCAATTCGACGTCCAAAGTCTCGATCAACGGTGTCGATCTTCATGCGCGGATGGG
>NW_003303602.1:3452-7890 GCF_000142945.1 Phytophthora infestans T30-4
CAAGGCACGATTCGAGATGACCGACAGCGGCAAGTGCTCCTTCATTCTGGGCATCGAAGCGGTCGACAACGCAGACGGCAGTGTCACGTTGTCCCAAGCTCGCTACATCAACGACCTCCTGGAGCGCTTTGGCATGCAGAACTGCAAACCTGCTGCCAGTCCAGTCGACCTCAGCATGAAGCTCGTTGCCAGTGACGCCTCGACCAAGTTGGATGCGCCGTTCCGTGAAGCTGTGGGTGCTCTCATGCACTTGATGACGTCGACTCGCCCGGACATTGCTTTTGCTGTTGGATATGTTTCACGATTCATGGAGAACCCTCAAGTCGAGCACTGGATCGCTGTCAAGAGGATCTTCCGCTACCTTCAAGGTACCAAGTCGCACGGACTCCATTTTTCACCAGGCAATGTTAACGGTGTAGAGGTGTTGGAACGAAGCTTGGGGCTGAACGGAGTGACTTCTGCACTTGGTGCGGAGACCGGAGTGAAGGAACTTGAGCGGAAGAAGGAAGATTCGAAAGTGATTGATTTATCGGGACTTACACTATCCTCACTACCTAGTTCATCCAATCATTCTACTCATCCAATCATTCTGTACTCGTCCAATCATTCTACTCGTCCAATCATGGATGGCATAAACAACTTACCATAATCACAGCCGGATCGTATTGGACCGGTTCAGGTTGACCGGTTAATGGGTACAGCTGGTACACAGTACCAAGACCAGCAACCCTCAATACTCCCCCTCAATGCGAACACGCGTGGATGCCGAGAGCAGCTGCTAGGTCCATGTGACGAGGCCCTGGGAGCGCCTTCGTCATGATGTCAGCCAGCATCACAGAAGTCTCGCAATACTCGAGCTTGACTTCACCACGCTTGACTTCATCGCGGATGTGGTGGTACTTGATGTCGATGTGCTTGGCTCGGCCGTGGTTCACAGGATTCTTCGTCATCTTGATGCACGACTGGTTGTCTTCTTGGATCTTGAGGTCGGTTCCAGTCTCATTGGCAGCTGCTAAGATCTCGCATAGTAGGCGATGAATCCACTTGCCTTCTTGAATTGCCAGACTGAGTGCGATGTACTCCGCTTCGCTCGTAGAGAGCGAAACACTTGACTGCTTCTTGCTGCCCCAGCTCACTGGCGCACCCATCAGCATGAACGTGTAGCCGGAAGTCGACTTGCGGTCCGCGAGGTCACCAGCCCAGTCTGCGTCAGAGTATCCGCGAAAGTCGATGTTGTTACCCGGCTTGTAGCAGATTCCATGCGTCTTGGTGCCTTGCAGGTAGCGAAAGATACGCTTGACCGCAACCCAGTGTTCTTCTTGGGGATTCTCCATGAAGCGCGACACATAGCCCACCGCGTACGCAATATCTGGACGCGTCGCGGTCATCAGGTGCATTAGTGCACCAACAGCTTCGCGAAACGGAGCTTGTACCTTGGTCGCCGCGTCGCTTGGAACCAGTCGAGTGCTTATATCCACCGGACTCACCACAGCCTTGCACTCGTCCATACCAAAGCGCTTCAGGATGTCATCCACATAACGCCGTTGGCTCATCGTCACGCTGCCGTCCGGACCGTCTACCAATTCGATCCCAAGGACGAACACACACTTGCCGCTGTCAGTCATTTCGAAGCGTGTCTTGAGATCGTCCTTCGTGCGTGAGATCAGCTCGGGTGAGCTTCCGGTGACCAGGACATCGTCGACGTAGACCAGTATGAGCACACAGTGCCCATCAACAACTTTGATGTAGAGGCACGGGTCAAAGGCCGAAACTTGAAAGCCGATAGAGCATACGAACTCGTCGAAGGTCTCGTTCCACACGCGCGAAGCTTGTTTTAGACCGTAAATAGCCTTCACCAATTCCAGGCAGTCGAAGTCACCGTCGAGCTCGACACCTTCGGGAACCACGCAAAACACGATCTCCCTCATCACGCCGTACAGGAATGCCGTCACCACGTCTAGTTGGTCCAGCGGCCAGCCAAAGTACTTGGCCAAAGCGATCACCATGCGCAACGTCACGTACTTGACAACCGGTGAGAACGTCTCAGTGTAGTCGATGCCGTACTTTTTCTTGAAGCCCTTGGCCACGAGGCGTGCCTTGTACTTCTCGATCGATCCGTCCGCTTTGCGCTTGATCTTGAACACCCACTTGGTACCAATAGCGCGTTGTCCGTTAGGCAGCTTAGCAGCACGGAACACCCCTCGAAGTCGCATCGACTTGAGCTCAGCATGAATTGCTTTGCGCCAGTGCACTTGGTCGGGGCCGTTCACCGCTTCTTGGAAAGTCGCTGGCTCCGATAAATCCACCGCAGCTTCGACTGCGTTGGCACTTGCACGCCAAAACACGGGGGGAGTCAATTCTTCATCTTGATCTCCAGCCTTTTCTTCTTCGTTTACGTCTGCTCGACGTGAGGACGAATTGGTCGGCGCACTTGCTTCTTCCAGTCCGGGTCGATGACGTGTAGTTCGCGATCTTGTGGCAGATTCATCTTCGTCACTCGGGCGGCTCTTACGCTTTCCCGCCTGCCTGTGCTCCGTCTGACGCGAACCGTCATTGTCGATGTCGAGAGATTCGAAGTTCAGGTCGTCGATATTTTCATCGGAAATAGGCTCTGAAAGTCCAAAGGTCGATTCATCGAAGTTGACATCGCGACTGATAACCACCTGCCCCGCCTCGATGTCAGAAAGTCGATACGCCTTGGATACTTCTTCGTAGCCCAGGAACAATCCGGCGCGAGCCTTCGGATCCCACTTGAGCCGTTTCTCCTTCGGAGTTAAGATGAAAGCTCGACAGCCGAAGACGCGCATGTGTTTCACACTCGGCGCGGACTTGTACACAATCTCGAACGGAGTCTTGCACTCGACCTTTGGTGACGGCAGGCGGTTCTTCACGTAGATGGCCGTCATCGCCGCTTCACCCCAGAAACACTTGTCTAGCTTGGCATGATGCAGCATGCTGCGGCCGATCGTGACGATGGTGCGGATGGCCCGCTCTGCCGTGCCGTTAGTCTGGTGCGCGTACGGAACCGTGGTTTGTTGCTCGATGCCCTCGTCTTCGTAGAAATCTTTAAGCGAGTTAGTCGCAAACTCACGAGCTCCGTCGTGTCGCACGAACTTGACCTTCTTGCCAAACTGCTTCTGCACCTTCGTGATGTACGTCTTGATGCAGTCTTCGCTTTCTAATTTGGCACGCAGGCAGAAGCCCTTCATGCATCCGCTGGCTTCGTCCACGATCAGTAGCAAATATTTGCTGCCACCAAGCGAGGACTTCTCCATGGGTCCGCAAATGTCGATGTGAAGCAACTCGAAGGTGTCGTAACGACGCTTGTCACGGTTGCTAGGGAATGGTTTTTGGACCATCTTGCCTTGCTGGCAGCCGCGACACAGACTTGGTCCGCTAGGCTTGGAAGGTGCTTTCGCGTCCTTGATTATCTTGTTGTCGACCATCTTGCGAAGCACCTCGACTGGAGCGTGACCCATACGCGCATGCAGGTCGACCGTCCTTCCAGTTGTCGCCGCATTTGCTGATTGAAGAGGCGTGCGAAGCCAGTAGAGTCCATCTACGAGATCCGCCGATGCCACCACTTGATTCGAGTCCTTGCGTGAGATGTGCATCTTGGTGCCATCGAACAACACTTGGAACTTTCCGTTCTTGTTGATCTGCGGTACTGAAAGCAGATTCTTGCTCATGTTAGGCACATAGAGCGCGTTCTTGATCTCGATCTCGCGCTCGGCGCCGTTGGGCAGGACCACTCTTTCCACGATGGTCCCCACACCCTTGATAGCCGCCTTGTTCCCGTCGGCCACCGAAAGTTCGCCTTCATCGCGCTCGATGAGATTGGCGAACTTGGACTTGTCGCTACAGATGTGGTGTGTGGCACCACTGTCGACCGCCCACATTCCAGACACATTCTTGTTCGTCGATACTCCACATTCCAGGGAAACCGCGAACGCTACTCGATCGTAGTCGTAGTCGTCGTCGCCGTCGTTTCGCCACTGGATGCTGTTAGCTCCGCGTCCACGGCCGTTGCCGCCGCGTCGAGCACCTCGACCCTCATCCTTCTGCTTGGTCCAGCACTTGTCAATCATGTGCCCCAATTTCCCGCAGTACGTGTGCTGGTAGGTACACAGTTCGATCAGACACGTTGGTCAATCGAATGCTCTGAGGCCGTCCACGTCGAAACCTCGTCACTGACGGGATTAGCTTGTTCGTTCGACGAACCCACAGTACGTGTTCTTCCAGCCCGACTTGACGCTTCGCTAGTCGATATTCTCGCCACTCGTGCGCTTGAATGTCCAACCGCTCGGGTGGCCCGGCGTTAACATGGGAGCCGTATTCTTCGCTGTCGATCATGTTCTTGGTCTTTATCAGCGGGATTTGGACTTCGTGCGGTAATGCGCCGCGCCGTGAAACAGGTCCAACCGGATCCCAGCTGGGA
>NW_003303602.1:36166-41523 GCF_000142945.1 Phytophthora infestans T30-4
GTTGGGATTGCGAATCTAGTGTTGGTAGTGATAACTGGATAATACATTGGCCAGATCCTACAACCTAGTGAGCTTTTCCTTTACTTGTGCAGATCCGACAGTTAACCGAATTTACTACTTGGTCGGTTACACCGTAGAGGCTCTCAACTCATAAGTTCCCGTCACAGGAGGCGGCAAGTACGACGTAAAGGAAACGCAAAGGCAAGGGAACACACCCGCAAGGCAACCCTACGGCCAGATCCACAATCTAGGCCCCGGATCCATAAGCTCGAATATTCGCTTAGGATTCGGAACTATCCACGGACGCAGCGTGAAGGTATTACCACTGCAGCTCCACCCCATCCCCACGTCTCGCCAAGACACTCAAGCTTCACCACTTGAACTCTTCGGAAGTTACCGAGAGAGCAAGATCCCGCCCTACCGACGGGCACACAAGGTGAGGAAAGTTCAGCAGAACACGGATCATCGGTGGACCCCCTCCGTTAGTCGGTGTCTGGGCGCAGTTGGTAAGTTGGATCCATCCATCTCGCAAACTTTGCTGATCCCGCTACACCACACATGAAGGGTTTCTGTCTGCGTGCCAAATCAGAAAGCGAAGACTGCATCAAGACGTACATCACGAAGGTGCAGAAGCAGTTTGGTAAGAAGGTCAAGTTTGTGCGACACGACGGAGCTCGTGAGTTTGCGACAAAAGGAAGGTCGTTTGTGCAATAGATGATAAAATGCAAAGTGATTGATTTATCGGAGCTTACTCTGTCTTACGTCCTAGTCTGCATCCAATCATGGACTCGTCCAATCATCCTGTTCGTCTAATCATCTGTTTGCGCATA
This sequence comes from Phytophthora infestans T30-4, assembly GCF_000142945.1. Lineage (NCBI taxonomy): Eukaryota > Oomycota > Peronosporomycetes > Peronosporales > Peronosporaceae > Phytophthora > Phytophthora infestans. The sequence goes on from NW_003303602.1 coordinate 36,997, forward strand.
CATCCGTTTGCGCAATTGACTTACCGTAAATATCGCGGGGTCCTTGGAAACCGGTTTTACTGGTATGCCGAAGCTGGACGAGACGCCTTCTTGACAAAACTCCCACTCGACTCGACCGCGCTTGGTGGCTTGATACCCAGCTTGTTGCGAAGATATTCGAGCTGCACCGCGGTGATCGGCTTGGTCATCAGATCCGCCTTCATGTCCTTCGTCGAGCAGTACTGCAACACCACTTGGCCATCTTCAACCTTCTCGCGCACGAAGTGGTAGCGAATGTCGATGTGCTTGGTGCGCTTGTGAAACTCGGGGTTCTTGGCCAGCGCAATCGACCCTTGATTGTCCTCGAAAATCATGACAGAATCCTCGTTCTTCATTTCGCCGAGTTTACACAGGAATGCCTTGAGCCAGATCGCTTCTTGAGCAGCTTCCATTAACGCCATGTACTCCGCCTCCGTCGATGACAGCGCCACCGTGCGCTGCTTCTTGCTTCTTTAACTAATGCATCCGCCGTTCATCATAAACGCGTAGCCGCTTGTACTGCGTCGAGTCTCGACGTCACCAGCCCAATCCGCATCCGAGTAGCCTTGGAGTCCTTCTTCACTTGTTTCTTGAAATTCGATGCCGTGCGTCTTCGTACCTTGAGTGTAGCGGAAGACGCGCTTGAGTGCTTGCCAGTGTGTGGGACACGGGTCCGCCGCGAACTGGCTAAGAACTCCCACTGCAGCAGCGAGGTCCGGTCAAGTTCCAACCATAAGGTACATCAGGCAGCCGACAGCATTGCGATAAGGCACCTTGGCCATGGTCTCTTCATGGTTGCATCCTCCTTCGCACATGGCCTTAATCAACTTGAGTCCTGGGTCTTGAGGGGTCTTGACAGGATTGCTGTTCACCATGCCAAACTTCTCCAAGATGTCCTTCGCAAACTTGGTCTGATGCACCGACACTTTTCCTGAAGTCGCATCTTGATCGATCTCCATACCGAGGAAGTACTTGAGGCAACCCAAGTCCGTCATGTCGAAGCGTTCACTTAGGGCCTTCTTCGTCGACTTGAGCAGCTCGTCGTTGTTACTGGCGAGGACCAGATCATCGACGTAGAGAGCCACGAAGATCATGTCTTGGTCATCCCACTTGACGTAGATGCAGTGATCGGCTTCACACTTCTTGAACCCCAGCTCCAGCATGAACTTGTCAATGGTCTGGTTCCACATTCGTGGCGACTGGTTAAGACCGTAGAGCGAGCGCTTGAGATGGCAGACATGGTCAGGATGTTCTTCATCCGTGTAACCATCCGGTTGCACCATGTAGATATCTTCGTCAAGCAGCCCGTTCAGGAACGCCGTCTTGACATCCATCTAGTGCACCGTCAGATTGTACTTTGCCGCCAGACTGAGCAGGATCCTGATCGACGTGAACTTGGCGACTGGCGCGAAGGTTTCTTCGTAGTCGATGCCGTACTTCTGCGAAAATCCCTTGGCCACGAGTGGTGCCTTGAACTGCTCGATCTCTTCCGCTTGGTTCTCTTTGATGCGAAACACCCAACGACAACCGATTGCCTTTTGACCTTGGGGCAATGGCACCAACGACTATGTCTTGTTCTTGCGAAGAGACTCGACTTCTGAGTCGCACGCCTCCTTCCCACTTGGCCGCGTTGCTGGATTCCATCGCCGACTTGAACGTAGTCGGCATTTCTCCCACTGAATCCACAGCGTAGGCCGCTTCGAAATCTTCTTCTCGACCACTTGCGACCGCTGACATCTCCTCCAGCGTCTGCGGCCGACTCTGTCGCTTGCTCCGCGGGATCTCTACCGCTTCCTCAAACGACTGCGTTCGCTGGTGTCGCTTGCTGCCGGGCTCCAATTCTTGATGCGGCGCAGTGTCTCCCATCGTCTCATCCTCGGACGATGCTTCTTGATCCGTAACTTCTTCTTCTTGAAGTTCCACGATGTCATCTTCAACGTGGCTGCGTCTCCCTCCGTCGAAGACGTCTTCCATGAACTGCGCATCGCGGCTCACTAGCACACGACCGCTCTTGATCTCTTCGAAACGATACGCTTTCTCGTGTTCCGAGTATTCCAGAAACTGACACTTCACTGCTCGAGCGTCCAACTTGGTGCGTTTCTGCTTCGGAACCGTCACATACGCATGGCAACCGAACACCTTAAGGTTCGCCAGCAGTGGTTTCTTACCGGTCCATACTTGGTGCGGTGACTTGTCATGGCTGATGGCACGTGTGGGACACCGGTTACGTAGAAACGTAGCGGTCATTACCGCTTCACCCCAATACGACTTAGCCAAACCAGCATGCTCCAACATGCAGCGCGCACATTCCACCAGCGTCCGGTTCATCCGCTCGGCGACACCGTTTAGTTGAGGCATGTACGGAGGCGTAAACTTCTGCACGATACCACGACGCTTGCAGAACTTAGCCATCTCGCCCGACGTGTACTCGCCACCGTTGTCACTACGAAGCGTCTTGACGACTTTGCCGGTCTGTGTTTCCGCAAATGCGACAAACTCAGCAAACTTGTCGGCCACTTCTGACTTGTTCCGGAGCAAATATACCACACAGAAGTGCGAGTACTCGTCGATGAACGTGACAAAGTAGCGTTTGCCACTGAATGTCGACGTCTGCATGGGACCACACACATCACTGTGAACGATTTCCAGCAGTTTCTTGGCGTGGTTGGGTGACTTGGACATGTAGCTCACTCGCGTTTGCTTGCCGAGTGCACATCCGTCGCACAGCTCCCACTGTTTCACCGACGTCATGTTGATGCCTGCACCGTAGTCCTTTTTGACGATGGCGTCTAGACCGCCATGGTCAATGTGACCAAGTCGAAGATGCCAGAGGTACGATGTGGTGTCCCCTTTGCGATCCTTCGAGCTTGCCGCATTGGCCTCGTCGGGCACAACTGGTGTCATGCACAGCTTGAACAGCCCTTTGCCTTCACGCGCGCCGAGCTTCCAGTTGAGACCCTTTGCTTCCGCAAAACATCCATCCGTCTCGAACGTCACGGGACCAACATCCTTGGTGAAGCGACCAACCGAGAAGAGGTTGCGTGACAGCTTAGAAATGTGCCACACATTCGTGAGCACACCCTTCTTGGTTCCCCGTGGAGTCTTCATGGACATCACGATGTCGCCGGTCCCGACTGCCTGAACCACACCATCGTCCGCGAGATGCACGTCCACCGGAGACATCTTCTTGTAGATCTTCATGTACTCCTTCGAGTACGTCATGTGCTGCGTCGCACCCGAGTCGACCAGCCACTTGTCACTTGACTTGGTGGTCTTGCTCCCACCACCAGCCAAGAAGAGAAACTCGCCCGATTCTTCTTCATCGCGCGCGACGTTTGCTCGTTGCGGCCTCTGTCGCTCCGCATTCTCACGAATCCTCACCGGACACTTGGCGATCCAATGTCCTTGTTCGCCGCAGTAGTGACACGCGCTTGTCTTTGGCGCCTGTCGTCCCTTACGCTTCCCGTTGTCACTCGTCATGAACGCTTGACCGTGCGCGGCGCCGTCCGCACCGCCACCTTGCTCTTTGCGTTTCATGTCCTCATGCAGCAGCCGAGCCGTCACGAGTTCCCACGACAGTGAGTTAGCTCTCGACTCCAACGCCGTGATGAGGAACTGGTACGACTCGCTTAGACTTGCCAGAAGCGTGATCACCAAGTCGTCCTCGCTGACCGGAGCGCCCACTGCGTCGAGCTGTTCCGCCAGCGTCTTGATCTTGTTGATGTGCTCCAGCACATCATCACCTTCTTCCATCATCGTGGTAAAGAAACGTCGACGAAGGAAGAGCTTGTTCGCCAAACTCTTCTTCTCGAAGTGTCCTTCCAGCCTTGACCAGGCATCATGCGCACCATTTGCCGACCGAACCAACGGCAGCTGCGAATCCTCCATCGCGAGACAGATAATCGCCAGCGCCTTGCGCGACTTCCGCTTGAACGTCGCTTGGTCCAACGCGGTAGCGCAGTGCTCCATCTTCAGTTCGCCACTGACGACTTCCCACAGGTCGCGCTCTTCCAGCACCATCTGCATCTTGAACTTCCACGTGTGAAAGTTGGTTCCGTCGAACTTGTTGATGCGGGCGGTCGTTGAAGTGGCGTCCATGGCGTAGGCGTAGTCTTGGGCAGAGTCTGCGGGGCTTGGGCTCATAACCAAAAGGAAGGTCGTTTGTGCACTAGATGATAAAATGCAAAGTGATTGATTTATTGGAGCTTACTATGTCTTACGTCCTAGTCTGCATCCAATCATTTGGTGCATCCAATCATGGACTCGTCCAATCATCCTGTTCGTCTAATCATCTGTTTGCGCATACATCCGTTTGCGCAATTGACTTACCGTAAACATCGCGGGGTCCTTGGAAACCGGTTTTACTGGTATGCCAAAGCTGGACGAGACGCCTTCTTGACAACAGCGACGAACTCGCTTAAAGTTCTCTATGAAGACGAAGACATCGAGCAACAAACCACGGTTCCGCATGCGCACCAGGCTAACGGCACGGCAGAGCGGGCCATCCGC
>NW_003303602.1:42504-47546 GCF_000142945.1 Phytophthora infestans T30-4
CTAGAGGTGATAATAGTCTAATGGCAATTTATCGTACATATCCATAGTCGTTCCTGCTGCTATCTACACTTCCTACTATCCTCCTACGGCCTAGGTAGCCGCAGCAGTCTATTTCGGGATTCAGACTCCTCAAATACCTTGTAACATGCTCCTATGCCTGTACCTTGGTCTCATCATCGGAAAGGGTATACAGTGCACGCTTAAGATTGGCGTGTTGTTATCCGATGCCTGCACGAGGTCGCTGAAAGCCTGGTCGCATCTACCTGAAGCGCCAACTCTTCAGCATGGAGATGTCGGAAGGCGGCAATGTCTTGCATCATTGCAACGAGGTCCTCAACATCAGCGCCAAGCTCAGCAGCATCGGCGCCAAGATGGAGGACGAGGACGTGACGATCTGCTTACTGCGAAGTCTCCCCAAGAGCTACGAGAACGTCGTGCTGAACTTGGAGATGAGCAATGCAGAGCTGCGGTCGCAAGACGTTGTGAAAGTGCTCACAAACGAGCACATCAAGCGACAAGGTGAGAAGACGGCGACGGTGAAGACTGAAAACGCGGCCAAGGCGTTCAACACCGACCGAGAGTCTCGCCAATGCACGTACTGCGGGAAATTGGGGCACATGATTGACAAGTGCTGGACCAAGCAGAAGGATGAGGGTCGAGGTGCTCGACGCGGCGGCAACGGCCGTGGACGCGGAGCTAACAACATCCAGTGGCGAAATGACGGCGACGACGACTACGACTACGATCGAGTAGCGTTCGCGGTTTCCCTGGAATGTGGAGTATCGACGAACAAGAATGTGTCTGGAATGTGGGCGGTCGACAGTGGTGCCACACACCACATCTGTAACGACAAGTCCAAGTTCGCCAATCTCATCGAGCGCAATGAAGGCGAACTTTCGGTGGCCGATGGGAACAAGGCGGCTATCAAGGGTGTGGGGACCATCGTGGAAAGAGTGGTCCTGCCCAACGGCACCGAGCGCGAGATCGAGATCAAGAACGCGCTCTATGTGCCTAACATGAGCAAAAATCTGCTTTCAGTACCGCAGATCAACAAGAACGGAAAGTTCCAGGTGGTGTTCGATGGCACTGAGATGCACATCTCACGCAAGGACTCGAATCAAGTGGTGGCATCGGCGGATCTCGTAGATGGACTCTACTGGCTTCGCACGCCTCTTCGATCAGCAAATGCGGCGACAAATGGAAGGACGGTCGACCTGCATGCGCGTATGGGTCACGCTCCAGTCGAGGTGCTTCGCAAGATGGTCGACAACAAGATGATCAAGGACGCGAAAGCACCTTCCAAGCCTAGCGGACCAAGTCTGTGTCGCGGCTGCCAGCAAGGCAAGATGGTCCAAAAACCATTCCCTAGCAACCGTGACAAGCGTCGCTACGACACTTTCGAGTTGCTTCACTTCGACATTTGCGGACCCATGGAGAAGTCCTCGCTTGGTGGCAGCAAATATTTGCTACTGATCGTGGACGAAGCCAGCGGATGCATGAAGGGCTTCTGCCTGCGTGCCAAATCAGAAAGCGAAGACTGCATCAAGACGTACATCACGAAGGTGCAGAAGCAGTTTGGCAAGAAGGTCAAGTTCGTGCGACACGACGGAGCTCGTGAGTTTGCGACTAACTCGCTTAAAGATTTCTACGAAGACGAGGGCATCAAGCAACAAACCACGGTTCCGTACGCGCACCAGACTAACGGCACGGCAGAGCGGGCCATCCGCACCATCGTCACGATCGGCCGCAGCATGCTGCACCATGCCAAGCTGGACAAGTGTTTCTGGGGTGAAGCGGCGATGACGGCCATCTACGTGAAGAACCGCCTGCCGTCACCAAAGATCGAGTGCAAGACTCCGTTCGAGATTGTGTACAAGTCCGCGCCGAGTGTGAAACACATGCGCGTCTTCGGCTGTCGAGCTTTCATCTTAACTCCAAAGGAGAAACGGCTCAAGTTGGACCCGAAGGCTCGCGCCGGATTGTTCCTGGGCTACGAAGAAGTATCCAAGGCGTATCGACTTTATGACATCGAGGCGGGGCAGGTGGTTATCAGTCGCGATGTCAACTTCGATGAATCGACCTTTGGACTTTCAGAGCCAATTTCCGATGAAGACGTCGACGACCTGGACTTTTGAATCTCTCGACATCGACAATGACGGTTCGCGTCAGACGGAGCACAGGCAGGCGGGGAAGCGCAAGAGCCGCCCGAGTGAAGATGAATCTGTCACAAGACCGCGAACTACACGTCATTGACCCGGACTGGAAGAAGCAAGTGCGCCGACCAATTCGTCTTCACGTCGAGCAGACGTAAACGAAGAAGAAAAAGCTGAAGATCAAGATGAAGAAGCGACCCCCCCGTGTTTTGGCGTGCAAGTGCCAACGCAGTCGAAGCTGCGGTGGACTTATCGGAGCCGGCGACTTTCCAAGAGGCGGTGAACGGCCCCGACCAAGTGCACTGGCGCAAAGCAATTCGTGCTGAGCTCAAGTCGATGCGACTTCGAGGAGTGTTCCGTGCTGCTAAGCTGCCTAACGGACAACGCGCTATTGGTGCCAAGTGGGTGTTCAAGATCAAGCGCAAAGCGGACGGATCGATCGAGAAGTACAAGGCACGCCTCGTGGCCAAGGGCTTCAAGCAAAAATACGGCATCGACTACACTGAGACGTTCTCACCGGTTGTCAAGTACGTGACGTTGCGCATGGTGATCACTTTGGCCAAGTACTTTGGCTGACCGCTAGACCAACTAGATGTGGTGACGGCATTCATGTACGGCGTGATGAGGGAGATCGTGTTTTGCGTGGTTCCCGAAGGTGTCGAGCTCGACGGTGACTTCGACTGCCTGGAGTTGGTGAAGGCCATTTACGGTTTAAAACAAGCTTCGCGCGTGTGGAACGAGACCTTCGACGAGCTCGTATGCTCTATCGGCTTTCAAGTTTCGGCCTTTGATCCGTGCCTCTACATCAAAGTTGTTGATGGCCACTGTGTACTCATACTGGCCTACGTCGACGATGTCCTGGTCACTGGAAGCTCACCCGAGCTGATCTCACGCACGAAGGACGACCTCAAGACACGCTTCGAAATGACTGACAGCGGCAAGTGTGTGTTCGTCCTTGGGATTGAATTGGTAGACGGTCCAGACGGCAGCGTGACGATAAGCCAACGGCGTTATGTGGATGACATTCTGAAACGCTTTGATATGGACGAGTGCAAGGCTGTGGTGAGTCCGGTGGATATAAGCACTCGACTGGTTCCAAGCGACGCGGCGACCAAGGTACAAGCTCCGTTTCGCGAAGCCGTTGGTGCACTAATGCACCTGATGACCGCGACGCGTCCAGATATTGCGTACGCGGTGGGCTATGTGTCGCGCTTCATGGAGAATCCCCAAGAATAACACTGGGTTGCGGTCAAGCGCATCTTTCGCTACCTGCAAGGCACCAAGACGCATGGAATCTGCTACAAGCCGGGTAACAACATCGACTTTCGCGGATACTCTGACGCAGACTGGGCTGGTGACCTCGCGGACCGCAAGTCGACTTCCGGCTACACGTTCATGCTGATGGGTGCGCCAGTGAGCTGGGGCAGCAAGAAGCAGTCAAGTGTTTCGCTGTCTACGAGCGAAGCGGAGTACATCGCGCTCAGTCTGGCAATTCAAGAAGGCAAGTGGATTCATCGTCTGTTGTGCGAGATATTAGCAGCTGCCAATGAGACTGGACCCGACCTCAAGATCCAAGAAGACAATCAGTCGTGCATCAAGATGACAAAGAATCCTGTGAACCACGGCCGCGCCAAGCACATCGACATCAAGTACCACCACATCCGCGATGAAGTCAAGCGTGGTGAAGTCAAGCTCGAGTATTGCGAGACTTCTGTGATGCTGGCTGACATCATGACGAAGGCGCTCCCAGGGCCTCGTCACATGGACCTAGCAGCTGCTCTCGGTATCCACGCGTGTTCGCATTGAGGGGGCGTATTGAGGGTTGCTGGTCTTGGTACTGTGTACCAGTTGTACCCATTAACCGGTCAACCTGAACCGGTCCAATACGATCCCGCTGTGATTATGGTACGTTGTTTATGCCACCCATGATTGGACGAGTAGAATGATTGGACGAGTACAGAATGATTGGATGACCTAGGTAGTGAGGACAGTGTAAGCCCCGATAAATCAATCACTTTCGAATCTTCCTTCTTCCGCTCAAGTGCCTTCACTCCGGTCTCTGCACCAAGTGCAGAAGTCACTCCGTTCAGTCCCAAGCTTCGTTCCAACACCTCTACACCTTTAACATTCCGGCTACACGTTCATGCTGATGGGTGCGCCAGTGAGCTGGGGCAGCAAGAAGCAGTCAAGTGTTTCGCTGTCTACGAGCGAAGCAGAGTACATCGCGCTCAGTCTGGCAATTCAAGAAGGCAAGTGGATTCATCGCCTACTATGCGAGATCTTAGCAGCTGCCCAATGAGACTGGACCCAACCTCAAGATCCAAGAAGACAACCAGTCGTGCATCAAGATGACGAAGAATCCTGTGAGCCACGGCCGCGCCAAGCACATCGATATCAAGTACCACCACATCCGCGATGAAGTCAAGCGTGGTGAAGTCAAGCTCGAGTATTGCGAGACTTCTGTGATGCTGGCTGACATCATGACGAAGGCGCTCCCAGGGCCTCGTCACATGGACCTAGCAGCTGCTCTCGGCATCCACGCGTGTTCGCATTGAGGGGGAGTATTGAGGGTTGCTGATCTTGGTACTGTGTACCAGCTGTACCCATTAACCGGTCAACCTGAACCGGTCCAATACGATCCCGCTGTGATTATGGTAAGTTGTTTATGCCATCCATAATTGGACGAGTAGGATGATTGGACGAGTACAGAATGATTGGATGAGTAGAATGATTGGATGACCTAGGTAGTGAGGACAGTGTAAGCCCCGATAAATCAATCACTTTCGAATCTTCCTTCTTCCGCTCAAGTGTCTTCACTCCGGTCTCCGCACCAAGTGCAGAAGTCACTCCGCTCAGCACCAAGCTTCGTCCCAACACCTCTACACCATT
>NW_003303602.1:50158-52130 GCF_000142945.1 Phytophthora infestans T30-4
TACGGCGTGATGAGGGAGATCGTGTTTTGCGTGGTTCCCGAAGGTGTCGAGCTCGACGGTGACTTCGACTGCCTGGAATTGGTGAAGGCCATTTACGGTCTAAAACAAGCTTCGCGCGTATGGAACGAGACTTTCGACGAGTTCGTATGCTCTATCGGCTTTCAAGTTTCGGCCTTTGACCCGTGCCTCTACATCAAAGTTGTTGATGGCCACTGTGTACTCATACTGGTCTACGTCGACGATGTCCTGGTCACCGGAAGCTCACCCGAGCTGATCTCACGCACGAAGGACGACCTCAAGACACGCTTCGAAATGACTGACAGCGGCAAGTGTGTGTTCGTCCTTGGGATCGAATTGGTAGACGGTCCGGACGGCAGCGTGACGATGAGCCAATGGCGTTATGTGGATGTCATCCTGAAGCGCTTTGGTATGGACGAGTGCAAGGCTGTGGTGAGTCCGGTGGATATAAGCACTCGACTGGTTCCAAGCGACGCGGCGACCAAGGTACAAGCTCCGTTTCGCGAATCTGTTGATGCACTAATGCACCTGATGACCGCGACGCGTCCAGATATTGCGTACGCGGTGGGCTATGTGTCGCGCTTCATGGAGAATCCCCAAGAAGAACACTGGGTTGTGTGCGGTCAAGCGTATCTTTCGCTACCTGCAAGGCACCAAGACGCATGGAATCTGCTACAAACCGGGTAACAACATCGACTTTCGCGGATACTCTGACGCAGACTGGGCTGGTGACCTCGCGAACCGCAAGTCGACTTCCGGCTACACGTTCATGCTGATGGGTGCGCCAGTGAGCTGGGGCAGCAAGAAGCAGTCAAGTGTTTCGCTGTCTACGAGCGAAGCGGAGTACATCGCGCTAAGTCTGGCAATTCAAGAAGGCAAGTGGATTCATCGCCTACTGTGCGAGATATTAGCAGCTGCCAATGAGACTGGACCCGACCTCAAGATTCAAGAAGACAACCAGTCGTGCATCAAGATGACAAAGAATCCTGTGAACCACGGCCGCGCCAAGCACATCGACATCAAGTACCACCACATCCGCGATGAAGTCAAGCGTGGTGAAGTCAAGCTCGAGTATTGCGAGACTTCTGTGATGCTGGCTGACATCATGACGAAGGCGCTCCCAGGGCCTCGTCACATGGACCTAGCAGCTGCTCTCGGAATCCACGCGTGTTCGCATTGAGGGGGCGTATTGAGGGTTGCTGGTCTTGGTACTGTGTAACAGTTGTACCCATTAACCGGTCAACCTGAACCGGTCCAATACGATCCCGCTGTGATTATGGTACATTGTTTATGCCACCAATGATTGGACGAGTAGAATGATTGGATGACCTAGGTAGTGAGGACAGTGTAAGCCCCGATAAATCAATCACTTTCGAATCTTCCTTCTTCCGCTCAAGTGCCTTCACTCCGGTCTCCGCACCAAGCGCAGAAGTCACTCCGTTCAGTCCCAAGCTTCGTTCCAACACCTCTACACCGTTAACACGACAAGGGGGGAAGTGGATCCGAAACGGCAGCTGTCACCAGCGCCAGTCGTCGACGTGCCAGATCCCGCTCCGACAAGCCACGATCGCGCTCCAGGACCAGCTATTGCTGCTGAGTTTGGGCTGCAGCGAGTTGATCCCGGAGTTTCGCGGCGGTCGCACCGGCTTCTTATATTTGTCACCTGGATTGACAATAACGAGTGAATATGGGGCTACTAGCAAGGACTAAAAGAGGATCCACGTACCCGTGCGGCGAAGCTTAGATTCCAGCTCTGTTAGTGCACGCTTGGCATCCGCCCACTCGGTAGCCGCCTTGTCCTGCTGGAGTTCGCTGTCCGCCAGCTTCGCTTGGATCTCGTCACGCAATTGAGTCATGCGCACGAATTCTTCAAGCGCGTAATCTCGTCCGGCAGACGCCCTCTCGAGCGACTCCTTGGTGTCTTGCAACACCTCAGAGAGTTGAGCCAGGGCTA
>NW_003303602.1:73468-89257 GCF_000142945.1 Phytophthora infestans T30-4
CGTATCATACTACCGGCTTCACACCTGGGTAGCCCGCGTTCCATGTACAAGTCGTATCAAAATTCGATGGCAATTGTTCGGGAGTATGGACGGCCCGACATCTTCCTGACGGAAACGTGCAACCCCAAATGGGACGAGATTCTTGAAGCGATACCTTCCAATATCCAGACAGCTCAAGATCGACCAGATATCGTGGCTCGCGTGTGGCAACAGAAACTGCAAGCGACGCTTGACGATTTAAGCCAAGGCATTATGGGGCGAGTGCGCGCGCGGATTTACGCTGTCGAGTTTCAAAAACGAGGGCTCCCCCACGCTCACGTATTGATTATTTTAGATGACGAAGACAAACCTCGAACGCGCGAGGTCGTAGACTCTAGATTCGTGACAATCCACTTGTTGACTAGCAAGTCGAGTGAAGTTGTGAACCGACATATTAAAGAGTATGTGCTTTGATCTGAACGTCAAGCTTGCATCTTCCCTAACATTTGTTCGTTTGACTGAGGGGCCATGTCAGATTCTCGGCGCACACCTGGATCTAGGCTAGATCCATCCTTTCAACGTACACCTCGATCTGGGCTAGATCCACCTTGTGATCCAAGCCAAATCCGTATCTGGATCTGGGTCAACTTGGATCCGAGCCGGATTTACCTCATAAGGTCGAGTCATAATCAGACCAATATGGTCCGAGCACTCGAAAACCGAATTTGGTCCGGGATTCTTTGCACGCGAAAACGAAACTTTTATGCCTAAAACCCTTATCTCTTCCTCCTGATCCACACCCTTCCTGTGGATCCTTCTTCTCTTTTTCTCTAATGTGGCCAGCTCACATCAGTGATCCTCCTCCTCCTGGCCCACATACCATCTTGTGGGTCCTTCTTCATTCTCCCATCGACATGACCAGCTCACACCCATGGATCCTTATCCTACTCCTCTTCGTGAGTCTGCATCATGCCAAATCGATTCCGATTCGTACGATCCCGCAAGAAGTCGTAGCATAATGTTTCATAGTTCAGATCTGCCTCTTCTACCCAGCTGGGTTCGTCATATCCACCACCAATACACCAGAAATTTGGGTGTAGAGTGTGTCACATATGTGGTTCGTTTTCCTGATCTCATGTCGGCGATCCTCTCGACTTCGAACTCGTCTGCTTCCAGATCCACGCTCCAACTATTTTCCGGTAGAAGAACCTCGTCAAAATCCACTCGGTTGGACCCTTTCACTGAAAGATGGATCTTAGGCCGGTCCGGATATTCTCTAACCAGGTTTAGCTTGGATATGTGTACTACAGGGAACAAGCGATATTCGGTGCCCGCCGTCTCCAAATTCACGGCGTATTCCCCTACCTTTCCCTTACTCGGAGCGGCCCGTGCCAGAGATGGGCCAGTTTACGGGCATATCCTTCTTTTACCCGATCCTAGTACAGCCACACTTGCGATTCAACCTGGATTTGATGTGGACGGGCGTCTTCGTTGTGCCGTTCCGCTCGATCCTGTATCGCACTTCGAAACCGTTCGTTCACTGGGATCGGGCTTGCTGGTAGTATTTCTGGCCTTAGTATCGCCATCGTCTTGTGTCTCGGTTTCTCCTCTTGGTACTGCCCACTGGAATGGCCGCTTCAAAAATGGATCTAGGATCCCATCCATGTACCAAGTAGAACGGGGTATCGCGCTGTGGATCCTGTCCTGTGTGGTATTCATTGCGAAGGTGAGTCGCGCTGCGTACTCATCCCAGTCCCGCTGATCCAAATCCTGGACATACATCTTGAGCGCCCATGTGAACGTCTGAACCATGCGTTCGGCAGATCCATTGGCTTGAGGACGGCGTGCCATAGTTGCCCATTGTCTATGCACAAGGATCCTGTTGAAGGCTCGAAAGAAATCGGACATGAAACCTGGCTCCCAATCATGACGAATCATCTCACTGGCTCCGAATCTGCGAAAGACACATTCCTCGTAAGATTCGGCGATGGTTTGTGCTGTTCTGGACGCGCTAGCCTTGGCTATCACGTATGCGGTGAACAGATCCACCCACACCAACAACTGGGTGTCCCCCTTGGATGACTTGGGTAGCGAGGGAATGTGATCCATCGCTATGTTTTGGAACGGGTAAGTCGCTTGGATGCTACCTGGAGACTCCCCTTCGATGGAGGGCCTGCATTTGCCTGTCTCACAATCCACGCATTCACCGACATATCGTTGCACACTCTTGAATAGTTCTCTCCAGTGGAAACATTCTCGAATCCGTTGGTAAGTCCGGCCGATTCCCTGATGTCCTCCTTCTAAGCTAGCATGATAGTGATTTAGGACATCCTGTTGCAAGGTTTCCGGCATCACCAATCTCATCAATCCGTCTCGATCGCCACTGACTCGTTTCGTAAGGGGGCAATAGATGTGCAAATCGTTCCGATCCACTGCATAATCCGTAGCAATAATACTATAGGATATTGCGTCTTCCCGACTCAAGTCCCGTACATCTCCCATCAGATACTTCTTTAATCCCAAGATCCATGTTTCGTCGTTTTGTGCTTTGAGAATCCGCTCAATACGGACTCTCTTTACATACGCTTCATCGAAATTCTGAGGGCTAGATCTAACACTTTCCCTGGATCTAGTGACAGGCGTAGCCTGTACCATCCGCTTCACGGATCTAACCATGACCACTTCATCTAGGCGGTTCAATGTGACGAGATCCTGGCGCTCTACCTCTCTCTCCACTTCGACCCCACATTGATTCCGTAGAGAGGCACTTGCCAAGCTGTCCGCACTTGCATTCCAATCTTGCTTGACATGTACCAGCTCATGATTCATCCAACCACGCAGGTGCGTCATCACCATCTGATGTAACAACGTTAATGCAGGGGCCTTGCGGTCGATTTCACCTCGCACCTGTCTGATTACCAAATGTGGGTCTCCACATATCACCAACCTTTTCGGGTCCTCACCTTTTAGTAGATCCAACCCCAACAGGAGTCCGTTATATTCCGCTTCATGAACGGTAAGGCCTTCCTCGTACGTGGATCTGGCCCGTACCACTTCCCATTCGGGCAGTCTCCATAGGATTGCGCTGTAAGCTCTTCCTCCCGTCGCACGCGAGCAGATCTATCGAAACTCAGAACGTATAGATCTTCCTCCACTTGCACCGTCGGGATCGGGATCTGAGTCTGGCGTCTGGGCTCTTTCTTATAAGCAATCCTAGTCAGTGCTTCGTCCATCTTGGCTCTGGGCGTAATGCTCGCGGCCAAAACACCTAGGATCTCGTCTTCTCCTTTCGAACATCTAACGACCTCCAGTGTCCATGGTGAGAGCAGGGCTGCCCATTGTCCTTGCAGCCTGGCCGCCTTAAACAGCCAGGCAAGCGTGGCACGTCGAGTCAAGATCTGGATGGATCTCCCCACCAGCAGGATATAATTGAGATCCAACACCCGTAGAAGTGCCAGTATCGCCTTCACCACTGCTCTGTAATTCAGCTCGTTCGGCTTTACTGACGAAGGTGACCGGATGGTAGATCTCCTCATGTTCTTGTACCAAAGCTGGCGAGACCGCCCAATCACTAGCATAGACTATCACCGTAGGTTGACGTTCCGGATCAAAATGGCGGAGGATGGGCGTCGCCGCGATCCTATTCCTTAGCTCCACGAACGCGTGCTGAGCTCGGATCCACCGAGGCTCCACCTTTTCCGAGCTCCCCTCCGTCAACTCTGTCCAGATTGGATCCTCTCCCAGTTGGTCCCGGGATAGATCCAGTTCCTGTTTTAGGTCGTCTTCCGGCGTCGTACTATGTGGACCCCCTCGTGGATCTGGGATCTCTAGGGCCAGAGCTTGTTGGATCTTGATCCAGCAGCCGAAGTGGCCATCGCAGCAAAATCCACCTCCCTCAATTCATAGAGTACTGCAGCAAACAGTGCGTAATCCTCGATGAACCGACTGTAGTAATTCAAACTGCCCAAGAAGGATCGCAGCGACTGCGGGAAAGACAAATCGGCCAACGAAGACAGATCTTTAGGATTCGCCTCCAATCCCTCTTTGGAGACTCGGTGACTCAAATAATCCACCTTCGCATTCCCCAATAACTCTTCAACACGCTGATAGAGAGATTCCACTTATTACACGCCTCCAGTAGGGATGTT
Source organism: Phytophthora infestans T30-4 (assembly GCF_000142945.1). Taxonomy (NCBI): domain Eukaryota; phylum Oomycota; class Peronosporomycetes; order Peronosporales; family Peronosporaceae; genus Phytophthora; species Phytophthora infestans. Next base: position 77,596 of record NW_003303602.1, read on the forward strand.
AGTCTCTCGCATAGCTGATCCCACGATTCCGCCGGGATTAGAAAGTCGTCGGTATAGGATCCGCGCCCTAACACGGATGGTGTCCTCAGATCGCCTGACACTCCTGCTTCGAATAGATCTACTTCCGCATCACCCTCTCCGAATCCACACCCTTCGGGCTCCGGTATTCGAATAAATCCGTAGAGGGCATTATCAATCAGACGTTGTTAGATCTGAGGTGCATTCTTCAATCCAAACGGCATCCGGTTCCATTCGAACAGTCCAAATGGTGTAATGAATGCGGATATTGCGCGAGTCCGATACGTCATAGTCACCACCCAAAATCCACTCACCATATCTAGGGAGCAGTACTAGAGTACTTTATCCGAATCTTCCAATAGCTCACTGATTAGAGGCATCGGATACACCATCGGTCTGGTCAGACCGTTAACCATTCTGTAATCAATTCACAGGCGTATACACCCCGTTCTTCTTAATAATGATCACCACAGGAGACGCCCACGGGGAGGTTGAGAAACTGATGATTCTGGCTTGCAACAGACCTTTAATCAGATCCGAGAGCCTTTCTCAGAGCTGAGGTGCCACCTTCTGCACCCTTTGAGCGATCGGCTTCGGATCCACCTGGATATCGTCGATCATGACTTCCTCTGTGGTCAATGGCACCTTTGGGATTACCGCGATACCTTCCCCAAGATCTTCAGTGTGCAGATCCCCGCTTTCATGGTAACATACTGTACCTGTTCATCCTCAGTCTTTGTCGGATCCACCACTGGATTCAGGCACCGCGATTCCCTCTCTTCAGTCATCCCTTCTGTTTTCATGGAATCGGGTATTCTGGTTCCAGGAAAAATGTCTTCTGGACCGACTTCGGCTTCTGGTATATATACGCACGACGGCTTCTGTTTAGCCAGTGTTGACACTCTAGGCAGGGATCCGGGTATTCTGTCCGATGAAAAGCTCGAATTCAACTGTGAGTCAGCAGGATCATGAAGTCAGCGGTACTAATAGGTACGTTAACGTCCGAGTACGATAATGTGGTGGAGACCTTCTTGGCCAGCCACACTTCACATGACCCGAGAGCCCCTCCCAACTACGACCAGATAGAGCATGCTCTGGAAGTTGCTTATGACCGGCGCCAAAGATAGCTCAAACAGAAGAAAGTAAGAGATAAGTAGCGGGAAAAGAGAGTGCATACATCGGGTTTGATCGTGGACGTGGTGGAGGTCGTCGATACGGACGCGGAAGCGGCCAAAGTCGAGGACGTGGATGTGGATGCGGCTTCGGACGAGAAAAAAAGAGTATCATGGAAGAACTGATGAGCACTATGAAGGAGGTCGAGGATTTGGCCGTGGCCGTGGATGTCATGGAGAAAGAGGGTGCTGCTTCCATTGTGGGAAGCGTGACCACTACATGATGGACTGTCCTCACATTGGACAGCAACCACCAACAGATGAGGAGAAAAATGAGACTGCACCGAAACGTGGCAAATATGCCAAAGATGTGAAGTATGAGAAGGTTGGTGCAATGGAGGATGAGGAGGATGAGGCATATTAAGCTGTGAAGCCAATGATGCGTGTTGAGAGATATGGTCGAACTGGTAATACCATAATAAGCATGAGTGGTTGAAAAGAAAGAAATGTCAGCAGGCCACCTACGTGGGGGTTGAACGTGCTGTACATGTTGAGAGTGGTGCTGACTTCTTGTGAAGACCCCGTGTTAAGTGCCTGACAGCCTAGGTAAGAAGAGCTTTCCGAGTTGTTGAGCTGAGCCAAAGAAAGAGATAATGAGTGAGACGATGAAAGGGCACTATGCTCATGTCTAGTGCTGAGATAAGAAACGAGTCAGCAGGTGGTGCTGTTGCGGTTTGTGCTGAATCGTACTTAATGAAGCAGGAGAAAAACAAAAGAAAGGGGAGAGAAGAATTCCCTCTGTCGAGAATTTGTCGAGAACTTGCAGTCATAAGAATACCGCTAGTGTGGTGTAGGGATTTCCAGATTCGACCATACGCCGACCTACTTTAGGTCAAGAATCGGCTCGGTCTGATAACCCAGAGCTTAGGAACAAAGGATCACGGTAAGTACTCGGCGATCTGTCCGGATATGCTATCCGGATAGCCGCTGAGCTCAACGGTCACCCGAACTCAGCCGAAGGGTCGGTAGAGATCCGAAACGACTACATTTCACTAGATATTTGTATAGGAATGTGGTGTTGGAAATCCCACGTGAACTCTAGCTACAGATGTAGTTAGGATGTTCCCACAACAATACGTCTACTAGGATAGTAAACGATCGTTCGGGCGGACCTGAAGACCCCAGTTCTGCCCTTGCACCGGGACAAACTGGACCTTGTAAACTACTTATATAGGCCAACCAGTAAAATAAGAACACGCTACTAGCACGAGCAAAGCTAGCAGGTGTTTTGAATCCTCGTGGTCCCAACAGCGGAAGGGTACCAGGCACGGGTAAGCCTTTTACGAGATCACCGAGTGTTCAACACTCGGTTGGAAGAAATAAAAGGGAGGCAATTCAAGCACTCCCAGTCGTGCAAATAGGCAACAATAAGCCGTCACGTAAAACCTCCCGATAATAATCGGCCAATACACAAAGTCTCTTGGCCTTGCCGGATGAACCCTCGCTACAGAGCTTCGAGTTCACCGACAGGCATAACACACTCAAACAAGCTTGACCTGACGCTTACCTTGAAGCCGGACGTCGCTCTGTGCGCTTGAGTGGAAATTCTGTTCTGTATTTAAGCTTACCCTTTCGGGTCTATTCCTAATAAGAAGTCCTAATCAAGTATACAAATATCAAGTGAACAATGATCCGTTATGGATCTTCTTGCATGCCAAGCGTCGTCTGCACCGTCGCATGAGCATCTTTAACGGTCCACGCCCTGTCCCAGACGGTTAACGTGTCTTCCAAAGGTCGCTGAGTCTTCCGCGAACTCATCCCAACCGCCACTGAGGGTTCGTACCGTAGATGGTCCGCTGAATGCGAATCCGGCCAGTCCATTATTAATAATAAGGACAGCCTGGATTCAGTGACATAGGGCCGTATCCGATATTTGTTGAAAACTCGGAGGTGACGCCGTCGAGTCCCTTGCACCTTGGCGTCTCCGTACATCACCCGACCGAGGGTTCGTCGCTTGAACAACTTGGGCGGTGTCACGTCTTTGTCGACGGGTGATAATCCGCAACCACGGAGAAATCACTACACCACAACTGCCCCTGTCGCAATGGAAGCCACGGTACTGGTGCCCGTTGTGACATTTCTTCATTCTTCAATTCACCATCTCGCCACCGTATGTCCAAGCGTCTGAATCGAGTCGTGTCCGACGCGTTTCAGCGTCTCAATCCTCGTAGACGTCGCGAGCGTGAGCAGCTGGAGGTACGTAAGCCCATCCTTCTCTTGAATCATCGGTACCTCGCTCATCACCTCGCATTACTCGACTTGTTTCTCAGGAGGGCAAGACCGAGGGTTCGAACGCCCCTCAGTCTGCTGCACTTCCTCCGACAGCAGCGTCATCAACCGGTCCTCCGGCGCCCGCTGCCCCAGACTCTTCACTTCCTGCGGTAGCTCCTGCAGCACTCCCCGTCGTCGCTGAATCCGCGGAGATGGCTCCTGCTGCTCCTCCTGCCCCAGCTGGTGGTCCACCACCACTCACCGAAGATTCGCTGCGCGCCATGCTGGCTGAAAGTACGGAGGCATCGGTCGATCACATGATGACCTCGATAATCCCGTACTTGACTGCAATGGCTCGTCACCAAGTGCAGATCAGCGTTGTGCCTCCTCTCCACGGCGATATACACACTCAGCGTCGTCTCGAGACAGCTATTGGTTTCGATGAGGTCCTCGCTGCGATACAACCTGTTCCTGACGCGCTGTCGGCATTACCCCCAACGCGTTGCCGACTTAGAGCGTCAGTTGCGGTTTGCTCAGTCCGAGGCTGCTGCCGCCGTGCGTTCGGTGGCACCCCACATCATGGCTCGTGAGAACGCGGAGACGTTCCTCAAGGCTGCAAACGCTGAGATTGAAGCCTTACACCACCACGTCAAGATTCTCCGCGAGTCGAACGCCAAGAACGACGCCATGTTCGCCACTGTTCAAGCCACTATGGAACGACACGCAGAATACTTGAATCGTCTGCACTGCGAGGTCCAAGCTCGGGACGTTTTTATCAGCACGTTGCAGAAGAAGCTGGCTCGCAAACGCGAAGTGTACAAGTCTTCTATTGGCGCGAATACTGAGCAGACCCGGAAGCTCCACCTCCTTCTGGTAAAGCTTGCCCAGGGCAAGTATGTCGATAACGACACGCTCAAGGTCCTCGAGAACCAGCAAGACCGTAACACTCGCCTCCTCCAAGCGAATCGTACCCTCCGTGCACACGTGAGTCTGGCAGGGATGGATCCCGAGGTACTTCGTCTGGCTGTCGAAGGTACGCTCTTAATGTTGCTCCTTCCACCGTGTGTTCAGCAACTAACGTTCGTTCACAATCCTTCGTGATAGGCCTGACTGCGGGTGAGCTGGACCTGGATGCGCTGGACTTGGATCAGGAGACGTTAGTCGCTCTGCGGCGTATTCAGTCTGCCACTGCTTCTTCGGACAATCCTCAAGCCTTTCCGGCAGCTTTGGCCAAAGCAGCTCACCAAGTGGCCCATGGGAAATCCCATAAGCGTCTTAGACCAGGTGGCGAGGATTCAGACGACGATCCGGACGACTCTGACGAAGACAAGGCTCCAATCCCAACGGACAAGGCCAGTGCTTCGATGGCAGCTGCCGGTCTCGGTGATGCGCCACCTGCCGATACTTCAACTCCCAAGTCGGCTCGTAGATCGCTGTTCGGTCCGAAGGCGTGGAAGAAGGCGGCCCAGAAGAAGCGCAAGAAATCTCGTCCTCATTCTCCTGCTAAGTCGCCCCGACGTCATATGAAGACTCGGTCCCAGTCTGTACCGTCTTCTCCAAGCTCATGGACGCCACCTCCTACGTCAACGTCTTCTTCTACTCCCACCGTGGTCGACCTCAGTGGCGACCGGAGTGACGTGGACATGGGAACTGCTGATCCAAGCAGCGTTTCATCGGTTCAAGAAACTGCTACAGAGCCTTCGGGTAAGGCTGTGAGCCCTGGGGATCACGACGATGTTCCCGGTTCTCCTGACGCGCCTTCGCCCCCGCCTCAGGGTCCACACGATGTGGCCAAGCCACCAGCTTCCACGCCTTCACCTTCTCCAGCCGACATACGTGCTGCTGAAGAAGCTCTGCGCGAGGCCGAGCAAATGCGGCTCATGTTTGGCTCGAGTGACGAAGATGAAGAGTCAAACCAGACTGTCCCACAAGGCAAGTCTGCTTCGGCGTCTGCCGCGACATCCAAGGCAGTTGAAGTCTCGGGAGTGGTTTCTACAGCAGGGTCTGCCCCTGTTGAGGCTGCTCCACTAGCTTCCGCGTCTTCGAAGTCGGCTCCGACTGTTCCCACGACTGATGTACCAAGCGTGTCTTCGCCTGGCCTTTCGATGGAGATTGATGACGATGGGAATGCTGATGACGACTATGGAGATGACGTGGATGACAATGAATCTTCGGTGGATGACTCTCCTGATGTTCCCAGTGGTAGCGGTGATGTTCCGCCCCCCACCGATCATTCAAGCATACTCGATGACGAAGATGTTGAAGATTCAAACAGGAACTGGAGTAATCTTGGCCCAGCTCGTTCTCCGACTCCACCTCGGCCAAATCCTTCGCCGATGATGACTTCCCCAATCATCGTTGGCGGCCCGCCTCCTTCGCCACCAGCAAGTCCTCCGGCACCAGCATCTTCTCTTCCTGTTCCAGTGTCTCCTCGTCCGCCTATTTGGACTCTCGATGCTGGACCTGGACGCATGATTACGGCAACCTACACTTCGGTGCCGCGTCGTGGTGGTGCACCGTCGGTTGAGCCGTTGCCTCACCGAGTGTTATCTGGTATTCGCCCTATGGTGCCGGCTTCGTCCACCCTGCCACCGTGGGTTCTTCCGTATGTGGACATGGAGTTTACCGATGCAGGCGCCAAGAAGTGTTTCGAGCGACTCTTGAGCTTAACGCTTCCTGAACCAGCTGGTGAGGTGACCGTGCGTACAACGTTGGAGGGTCTCCAAGCGTTCTTTGATTATTCGCATCCTGATCACCCGTACCAGCAACTTCGGCAGCTTTATCCTCTTCAAGCTTGCCTCTTTGACACTGTCGACTTTAAACCAAGCGTCCCCATCTCCAAGCGTGCTCCGATTGAGACCCGTCTCAAGATGATCTGGGCGAACCTTCGGGGTGACGGCGGTAAGCAAGGTGACCTCGGGTTCGCGTTGTGGGAGCGTCTCCACTGGCTTCCGTTAGCTGGTATTGAACGAGGTCTCGCTGAAGAAGCTAAAAAGGTTGGCCACGACAAGGAACGCTTGAAGGAACTGAGAGCTATGTTAAAGAAGCTCTTCAGTGAGCGCGACCGTCGTGCCGATCGTCTTCGTAACAAGTACCGTGAGCAGTACATGGCGTGGAGTCGTGACTCGGTTTCATCTAGTGCTTCCGGCGTGTCATTCATTCGTCCCGAGTTGCTTTTGGAGCCGTCTAAGCCGTGGTACCCCATTGAAAACTTGCCATTCGCACCTCAGACATCTGACTGGCTTTCTGAAGTTCCGGCTCTCGACGCTCGTCAGCCATGGCGTACTGGATGGATGAATGCGCCGCATCAGCACCCGTACAACACCACGTACTTCCCGTGCCAGCGTAATCCGGGGTTCTTCAATCCTCGTGGTACGCGTTTCATGGATGTGTACCGAAGCGTGATCGTTGACCCGTCTCTCGATTCAACCGAGCTTATTTCGACCTGGCGTTCGTTGTTTGACTCGCCACCGGGTACTCCACGTCCTGCTCTGGCTGCTGCTCCTGTTGAAGCTGGTACCGAGGATTCGCAGGGTCCGGCTTCAGCTCCAGCTGCCGAGGCTCAGGTTCTTGATGAAGAGGAGAAGGAGAGTGGTGACTCGGCTTCGTTGACACTCTTGGCCACCGCGGCCAGACACTTGGAATCGATTTGAATCCTCGCTGCACGTTCTACGACGTTCTCCAGCATCTCAGCTAACTGTTGAGGTGTCCCGCGTGACTTCGTTTTCAGTGATCGCTCCGCGGTCGTCATTCATGTTTTCTTATTCTTAATCCACTTCCACAGCGTAATCATGTTCATGTTGTTCTTCAAATGCATATACAATTTGTTGTTGCAGTAACGTTCTTCGTCTGTTACCACAGGCTGCATCGCCCTGTGGACAGTTCATACGTGATCAAGTCACGCTAGTCTTCGTCCGCCACTTGCGCCATCTGCAGCCGATTCTCGCTCTTCTTGGCTCGCAAATAGTCGTACAGCAGACCTCCACATGACAAGTTTGATGATGGTTCCCAAGTTGTATCTTCATAGCCCACCCACTTGACTTTGAACTCGCGTACAGCACGCTCCGTGCTCGTCGTTAGTGGTGTTCTGTCGTCGAGGATGGCCTCGACTTCATATTCACCGGCAACTTGATCTGGTTCCCAGCTGTTCTCAGGCAGTAGTTCCTCATCGAAGTCGAGTCTTGCTTCATTAGTCGCGTCAAGTACCAACCGAGTGTTCGGTCGACTGTTGAATTCGTTGACAGCCTTGAGTCTTGACACATGCACTACTGGGTAAAAGCGATACCCACTTCGATCAGGCAGTTCCAGCTCGTACGCAAACTCTTCCACCTTGCGCTTGATCCGAAAAGGTCCATGCCATCGGTGAGCTAATTTCTTCGTCAAGCTCGGTTTGACGCGTTCCATGTACAACCACGCCCGGCTCCCAATCTCAAAAAGAGATCTCGGTGGAGCTCTTGCAGGATCTTCCATCTCTTCCGAAGCTTCTGGAGGGTTCGCCGAGTGTTCGTTTCCACTTGGTTGAGGTACAGCAGCTTTTTCCAGTCGACTCAGGGCCTCATTATGCTTTTTAGCCCTTCGCTCCTTTTCTACAGCCTGATAATCTTTGGCCATAGTGAGGGCGACCTCATGTTGTCGATTGATCTCGCGCCGCCACGCCAGTGCGTCAGACTGCTTGCCGAGTCCTCGTCTGAGTGATGACGACATTGCCCGCAACGTCGACTGCGCATCCCAACCATGAACGAGGTAGAACGGCGTTTCCTTCCTCGTAGTGTCTTGAGAAGTATTAATAGCAAATACTAGCTTCTCCGCGATTTCATCCCAATCTTGCTGTAGAGGGTCTTCCGCGTACACCCGTACGGATCCCATCACCGACTTCACCGAGCGTTCCTGCTGTCTATTAGCCTGTGGCCGATAGCTCAAAGTCGCTCGTGATCTTGACTGCATCATCTCTGCAAATGCTTGGAAAACCTCGCTCATGAAGCGTGGGTCGCGGTCGTGCCTTATTAATAATGGGGCTCCGAATCGTCGGTACACACATTCTTCGAACACTTGGGCAACACTCAGTGCAGTCGTATCTGACATAGCCTTGGCAATAACGAATCCCGTGAACGAGCACTGAAAAAGGAGCAACGCCGTGTTGCCCCTGCGAGATTCGGTAGTGGGATCACAAAATCCATCGAGACGATCTGGAAAGGTCGTTCGGCTAGCACGTTACCAGGTGAGTATCCACGAGGCTGTGGACGGCTTTTACTCGATCTGCAATCCGGACATGACTTCACATGCTTCTCCACGTCGGCGTACAAGCCGATCCAATAATAATCGGACTTAACGCGGTGGAACGTCCTCACCACACCTTGATGTCCTCCTTCCAGCGAGTCGTGACAGTTCTGCAAGACTTCTTGAATCATCGTTGTCGGTACCACAAGCCGCAGCTTGGTCTCCTCTTGCCAACCGTGGTCGTACCGACGATTCAATCCAAGATAGTGAAGCACGCCGTCTTCTGATAACACGAACCGGTCAGCATACTTCCAGGCATCTCGAGCTTCTTTGTAGCTCAGCTCTTCTGCTTGGCCCTGAAGCACCTTCTTGATGTTAAACCACTTCTGCTCCTCGTCTTGTGCCACCAGTATCCGTCTGCGTCGTTCCCGCTGTATCGCTACCGGATCAACATCTTCCGCATCGGGAAATGCCGATGGTACAGTTTTGTGAGGATGGTCTGGCAAATCTTCGCCGAATGAATCTTCGGTGGACGTCTCTCGTCGTTCTTCATGCTGTTCTTGAGCTTTTGAGACATCCTCCGAGAGAGCCATCCAAAGCACTCTATTTTTTTTGCGAGCACAAAAAATAGGATGTGAAGCGCCACAGACGCAGAAAGGGTCACCAAAAGAAAGAGCAGTACACCACACCAAAAATAAGTGTCGTTTCGCAAAAATCTTTTCTCTCCACAAATAGATATCGTTGGCCACTACTATTAAAATAGTTAAGAGCTTAGCTTCCCAGCATCTAAGAAATTAAAAAATTAACAGCATTGTGAGTGGAGCATCGATACAATGGAGAATGATCACGGTGGCCGTACAGGACGTCTTCTGTGGCATGAAGTGTGGAAATCTGGTGATCCTGTCCTTTTTAATGACTTTCTGGCAGGATTGCCGAGCTTTTCACGGCCTACAAGTGAGCTACACCACTGTACAATTGATCACGTCAACATCTGCAGCACCCTTGTCGCTGCTCTGGCGCGACTGTGAGATCCGCATGGTGACAGTAAAGCTTCAACCTGCGTCGTTGCAGTCCAACTGCTCGGAGCTGATCATGGTGCAGATCTTACTCCGATACATCGCATGTCATGGCTCACGCTACGAAGTGTTAGACCTACTGCTGTTTGGTACACCGGATGCAGTCGTGTGTCACTCGTCATCAGAAAGCTTCTTCCATCGACCTCCGTCCACGATAACTCCGTCGACACGTAAGGTGGAGCCGTTGGGCGGATACTCGCTGGTCCTCACAACGCAACCGGATGTGCAGGAGGTGCTGGACCCGCGACTGGACGAGCTGCTGCGTGTATCTGGCGTGTGCTGGCACCAGGCTCGGTAGCTTCTCCGTGGCGCTTGGTCGGGTCGTTGAGCTCGTTAGACAGTCGTGGCTAAGCTCAAGCCTGGTTGTAAGAACTATGATCTCCACCACGTACCAGCTAATTAGAGCAGAAGTGTCGTTTAAGATAACGGGGTTCTTTTTAAAATAAAATTGTCAAATCTGCTCGTCAACGTCATTTTTGAATCAACAACTTTAGTTTGATCGCTCTTCGAACTCTAACATGACACGAAATTGGCGGCTTTCGGATCCCCATGCGGAGCTGCCCTTCAAGAATCACAAATATGTGAAAAGCTGCACCGAGCTGTACATGGCCAATAAGCGCATCGACTAAATTGCGAACTTCGATGCTTTCGCTAACCTCGAGGTGCTCTGGATCAATGACAACCAGGTATGTCATCTGTGCAGTAGAATTTCAGCTTAAGATTATTTCTTTGACGACCTGCCAGATTCAGAAACTTGACGGACTGGACGGTTGCTTCCGTCTCAAGCAGATCAACGCTCACAACAACTGCATCCGGTACGTCAAAAGTGCGCCTTGTCGACCTGCTCTCAAGTGTACTTCTGAATCTATAAACTGCTCGCTTGAAGATTCACCGCAGCTACTACGCTACGACTGCAAGGCTGATGAGGCTGCAGCCTCGACCGAGGAAGTGCTATAATAGCTCCAATATTCCGTCCAACACATCGATCTCCTCACTTACTTAATTCAAATCATCCTATTCGATTGCATTTTTGTTTAGTATTATCCAGGTCGTGGTCGTCCCCTTTGTCGCTCGTTTGGTTTGCAGTTCATCGGGCAAATTGTAGTCTTGATACGTCTCGGTGGGGTTATTATAGCGTATGATTGGATCTGCAGTTAGATCTACTTAATTAAGTCGTTGACGACAAAGAAAGTTGGACCATGTTGACCACAACCTCCACTCCGTCCCTCATTTTGTAGTCATTGTCGGCTGCAACGACGGCCGTGATGCAGCCAAGAGCAGATTCATCCAGTTTTTTCGGATGAGCTATTCGAACCGAATTGACACCGACAGTTGAATCTTTAAAACCAGTGCGGCCACACGTCGACAATGCTTTCATACAATACATTTACATTTAAGTAGCAAATGCGGATCTTCAGCGGTTGAAGATAGCTACGTTCTTTCCGTTCTAAGTCACAACTACACATATAGGGATCTAAGTGCCATTACATGTGTAGATGACACTGAGCTATCTCAGTGAACGTAGTGTTTTTATCGTTTGAGTTGGTGTGAAGTTCCTTCACATCTTGCATGGGTTCGTTTCTAAAGCGATACACTACCATACAGATGGTGCTTGTAATCCGCCACTATTTTGGTGCTGCTGCCCCCCCCATCGTGGGATTACTCATACACTAACGTGTGTATAGTCACTTTATTAGTGTTTTGATCTGCTCCTCATCCTCCGAGTGTTCATCTGCAAACCTGACGCGTTTCTTGGCTTTCGTCTGTCGCCGAGTCATCACTGCTATATTACCATAATCGCACTTTGGTGAGCTGTAATCAACCACGAAATTTTCGAAAGTTTTCCACTTTGAAGACTCGCTGCCTGACAGTACATGTACTTGACGCTCTGCTCCTCGTGACGAAACATCTACCGAGTCTTCATCCTGTGGTGAAGTGCTTTCTCAGAAATAAGAGAATGGTCCTGAC
>NW_003303602.1:102948-104292 GCF_000142945.1 Phytophthora infestans T30-4
TTCCATTAGTGCTCATTCGCGAGCGTGACCTCCAAGCCTGCGTTATAGCCAGCGCCACGCGCTGATGCTCAGACTGGAGCAGGTTTCGATCCCATGGCCATCTCGACCTCACGGGTCCAGAGAAGGAGATTCTCTCCATCCTTCCCCTCGAAGGTTTTTACGCTCACCATGAGCGGTTTCAGTCGCATAGACTCTTCACGCGTCATCGACGCCACCGCCGTTGCGGCGCTCATCTTCTCTTGGACATGCTCCAAGAGCGCATTCTCGTAGCGGGAGAACGATTCCTGCCTGGCCGTGACCGCCTCTGGACCTTGCGATGCAAGATGAGCCACGCCCTCCGGGCCAAGCAAGGACATAAGCTTAGTAAGCGCGTCCTGCTGCGCCGGGGGCCAATTCGCGAACACGGGGTGTTCCATCCTCGCAGAGGATATAGTCAACCGACTCAGGAGCGGGATTGACTACAAGTGCTACCAAGTGCAGCGGGGCTGCCGTAGCTTTAGCGTCAGAGGAAGACGTTCGACTCATAGAGTCACTAATATTAAGTTTCTTATCCAAAGGACACTTACAGCCCAGGACCAGGGCTCAAAGTTAATACCTTAACTTTATGCTTCAAACCAGAAGTGTTTTATTTACTATTATTGCGGCCAATCCGCCTAGGGGTAAATGTATCTCTTTAACTATCTAGCATAGTTAAACCTAATCAAATTCATAACGTGTGGCTTTCAGCCAACGTACTGAGAGACCTTGTTAACTCTCCAACTTATGTACTGAGAGTTTGTTAACTCTCCGGGTACTTCGTACCCCTGTGTGTTCCACACCATGTAACCCCGTTACAAAGCAGATGTGCAAACTGCTATTCATTTCCAACCGACGGAGGCGCGTAGTGACGAGTTAAAACTCCATGACCTGATCTTGGAAAAGGCGTTGGAGCAGGATCGCGGCTTTCGCCGTCGCAAACGTTCACGCAACGAGGAGAGGTTCGCTAGGTCTGAGAAGGTGCCCAAGCTCCAGGATCAGAAGAGTTTGAGTGACCAGCATGGCCGTCGCCAGCGTGGCACACATGAATCTAAGGGCGGGGATGTCAATCGAGCGACACGATCTGTAGTAAACCAGGACTCAGAGAAGAAGCGACCTCTCGTACCAAAAGACGGATGTCTTAAATGCAGTGGGCCACACTATGTGTCGAATTGCCCAACTGCGTCTCCAGAGGAGAAGAAGGAATTACCGAAGAAGTTTCATACCTCTCGCCATGACAAGAGCATGATGAAGCGGATTAAGAAGCGTCTGGGTGGAGTGAATACCATCACGCTGAACGACGTGTATGGCCTGCAGTACTGTGAGGAT
>NW_003303602.1:105151-107861 GCF_000142945.1 Phytophthora infestans T30-4
TCCCGGATGTCCAGCCCGTTCTTTTTCATCACAATCACGATCGGCGATGCCCATGGACTGTCTGAAAAGACGATCAGTCCTGCACGCAATAAAGCGCGCAGCAGCTCGTACAGCTTGCCGAGAAATCGTAGCGGCACGCGTCGGGCACGCTGTTTAATTGGGGCGTGCCCCTGTGTGTCGATATCGCATACCGCTCCGTAGGCTGGCGGCGGCAGTGCGTTACCACTAGCAATTAGGATGTGCTCGTGGTTCTTAAGCGTCGCGACTAGACGTTCTCGGCGTTCAGTCGACAGCTCAGGATCAGCAACATTAGGCGCAGTGTAGTCAATTCTCGTGTTGATCTCTTCGGTCAGATCCGGCAGGAATGCCAGCTCCTTCGCGTAGTCGTCCAAGCCAATGTTGTTAGCTGGGTGTTCGTAGAAATCATTTCTCGTATCCTCCGTTGCTTCATTTCCCTCGGTTGTTAACACTCGAGCAACCGAGATGTATGTTCCGTCCAACGCCGCTATGGATTCTTCCCTTGACTCAACATTGCCATCCGTTTCGATTTTAACAGTCGGTACTTGGTCCATCTCCTTCCCATCCTGGTTTCCCATCTCTGGGCCACCTGCCGAGTCGTCGTTCGCAATATTGAATGCGTGGGCCGTCGACATATTGGGTTGTTGACTTTTGTTCCGCTCCTCGTTCTGCCGCTGTCTTGACATTTCGGAATTCGCACCAATCTTGCAATGAATACTCGGTGCCGTACTCAACACCTTCTGCGCGATGCCTGTATCCTCTGGATCAACCACCGGTGGCTCGTTCGCAGATTTGGCGACACACAAGGCCGGGACAGCTTCGTCAAAACGGGTGACTCCATTCAATCCAGTGCCGTGACTTGTCGCTTCCGTGGTCACCCCTGACTGGACACTAACACTCGTTGGCGTATGTACCACGTTTACCGGCCTCAGTAGTTCGTGTGTACGCACTACCGAGGCTTCGTTCGCGTTATTGCCTCCGCCATGGGTTGTCGTGTAAGTGTCCAAAGGTTCTGCGGAAGGCTGACCGTCGGCCGAATCCCTGGCTGTCACCCCAGACGCCAGACAGGCTTCCACTCGTTCACGCGCTTCCAGGATCAGTGCCCAGCGCTCTGCACATGTCAGACGATCACTAGAATCCACTAGCGAGTCTTCTAGAGGTCGTGCTAGCACCCCACCGGGTTCTGGGTAGTATGGTCGATCAACTGCTGAAGGCTGAGTTGCAAGCCACTGTTCGTAGATTTCGCATTCACGCTGAAAGAGCCCGCGGTCTCTACAACCTTCGTAGGCCAACACTTGCCAGTCTTGGTACTTCTTGGACTCCAGACGCACATAGCCGTCACCTCGTGGCAAATCCACATCTGGAATCCACATAGCGATCGAGTCGTGTGCTGGTAGGTACACAGTTCGATCAGACACGTTGGTCAATCGAATGCTCTGAGGCCGTCCACGTCGAAACCTCGTCACTGACGGGATTAGCTTGTTCGTTCGACGAACCCACAGTACGTGTTCTTCCAGCCCGACTTGACGCTTCGCTAGTCGATATTCTCGCCACTCGTGCGCTTGAATGTCCAACCGCTCGGGTGGCCCGGCGTTAACATGGGAGCCGTATTCTTCGCTGTCGATCATGTTCTTGGTCTTTATCAGCGGGATTTGTACTTCGTGCGGTAATTACGCCGCGCCGTGGAACAGGTCCAACCGGATCCCAGCTGGGATCATAAAGTCGGTCCCGAGTGCCACGTCGACGCCTGCACTATGCGCCATTACCCACATCTCAAACTCGTACACCATCTCCCATCCGAGCGTAACCTTGATGCACGCTCGTCGCGTCGTAGACACCTTGCCTTCGTTGATTCCTTGAATGTCAATGCGGCGTCCGTGATCAGGTACATCTCGGAGTCGCAACTTCTTGGCAAAGGCGTCAGTGATCACACTAACGTTCGCTCCTGTGTCGAGGAGGATCCTCGTTCGCTGGTCGTTCACAGCGCCTTGCACCAGAGCTCTCATTCTGATCCGTCGGTCGAATTTCTTGGCCGACCACCACCCCTGTCTCTCGCCAGGGTTCAACTTCATAATCTTGGAGTGACCCTTGGGCTCGTCTCGCGCTGCACTCGAAACCAAGCCGAGCGAACCCTCGCTGGTGCCCTCATCAGCATCAGCACACTCCATTATTTCTCCAACACCTCCACCGAGGATTCTACTCCTCTCCTTTTCATTTTCCGTCGCGTTCACACTTGTTACGTATTTATCAGGCCATTCACTCTGCCCCATGAAAGCAAAGATACACTCTGCTTCCATTGAAGGCTCGGTTAACTGTGGCAGCCCGATAGGGACCAACCCAGTTGTAGTTGGTGGGTTGCCTAGTTTAAATGACGTTCTTGAACGACGGCCTTGAGCTCTGGCGGGAGTTCCTCCTTCGTGCCTTTGGTGCGCACAAATTTGGCAAGGTCTTGGAAGTTGCGGAAAAGTTCGCATTGTCCAGCATCGTGGAGTTGTTTGCAGAACTTGCATCGCTTGTTACAGTAGTGGGCGGAGTGACTCATGCCACCGCACACCGCGCATGGTCCGTACTGTGGGCGTCGGTTGTCGCGGTTGAAGTCACGTCGACCGCGTTGGTCCTGATTGAACCCACGGTCACCACCTCGGCGATCTTGATTGAAGCCATTATCGCGATCAGGCATGTTTCCACGTGT
>NW_003303602.1:108444-132216 GCF_000142945.1 Phytophthora infestans T30-4
CAAGGAATTGCTGTACGTGTTCTTTCGCGTCGCGACCACTCTTCTCAATAGTGTAGACGGGCGGTCCGAGCGTAGCCATTCAGCCTGTTTATGTAGTCGCACAGATGTTCATTACGTTCCCGCTTGGCGGAGTAGTAACGCGACAGTGCCGTCTGCGTGAACTGCGAGCAGTAGTAGCGGACGAACGCATCGCTCAACAGCTTCCACTTGCGCTTCGTCTTCTTCGGAAGTTGACGGAACCAATGAATGGCTCCGTCCCGGAGACTTAGCTCAAATGGAATGCACCATTTATCGGCATCTGTGTGGGTTCCAGTCATTTCATAGACGAACCCACGGAGCCACTGCATACAGTTCTCGCTCT
The DNA here is from genome assembly GCF_000142945.1 of Phytophthora infestans T30-4. Taxonomy (NCBI): domain Eukaryota; phylum Oomycota; class Peronosporomycetes; order Peronosporales; family Peronosporaceae; genus Phytophthora; species Phytophthora infestans. The sequence goes on from NW_003303602.1 coordinate 108,806, forward strand.
TGTTGCGAGAGCCTGAGAACGGCGTGATGCGATCCAGCGGTCGGTGCGAAGCCATTTCAATCCTCGGTGTCGGGTCTACGTCGTTCAGCGTCGCTAGCTCATTCATCTGACGCATCAACTCGAGTTGAGGATCTTCCTCGTCGAATGTACGCACCAAAATGTCATCGTCACTGGACGAACCATCGCTGTCGACTTGACGACGTCCGGCACCACCTTTGGGGGCTCGCGCACCGCCTCGGCGACCGAACGAACTCTCGTTACTTGCGTAAATGCGTTGCATACGGCTCTCCGAACGTGGCGTAACCATGTGCGAGTCTTGAAAGTACGGTGAAGCTTCGGTAGTGCCAAAGGCACCACGCTCAGCTCCACGCTTGGTCGGAGGAGTACGAACGAGTCGTTGGGGCGTCGGCGGCAGTGGAATCTTAGACGGATCTTCATCTTGAATCATCGGTCGACTCACAAGCTGCTTTCCGGCATTGATGCCAACAGCGCCAAACGCCTTCCGAAGCTTCTTCTTCCATTTCTGGAGAGCAGCTCCGGCTTCATGTGGACTCCAATCCTGGAGCGACATCGTCGATGGGTACGTCTCGTTCTCGAACCCCAGCGACAACAGTAGCGAAACTGAATCCTCGGCAACTTGACTAGTCGAAACCGAGTTGACTGGGTATTGAAGTTCCTGCGCAAGCGCAGGCCAGTCGGCCTTTTTCTTGGGGATGGGCTTGAACAGCTGCATCCACTCATCATTCTGCATCAGCGCTTGTACGCGGTCGAAAACGCGCTTGGCGGCTGGTGTATCACCGTTGATAGGTGGGCGAGGTGCCTTCAGCAGTGCTGAATGCTTTGCACTTGCCACCGAAGGTTTAGAACCCTCGGTCCCATCGTCATAATCATCGTAGGCTGGTTCTGGTCCCGCAACATCATCGAGCTCGTCGGCGAGGTTCCTCGAAAGGGACCTGGTCGCCCCGCTCAGCCCCGATGATAGCGTGGCCGTCTCCGGCGTCGCTGCGCCTGGCTCTGGAGCCGGCGTCTTGTCTTTGTAATCTTCATAATCGCGGGCGTCAGGACCGATGTCCGCTTCGTCGTCGAAGCTCACTGAAAGCTCGGTGCCGGCTGCAAAGCGCGCAGCCGGGCTTGAACTCTCGTTGCGAGCCCCGCCAGACTTGGCAGGCGTAACTGGTACCGTCGGTTGTCCTTTCGCCATGTTTCTTGTCTTTTTCTTGTTCTTCTTCTCTTGGTAGCTCGTAAACTGGAAGCCCATACAAACAGTTCACAATGGTCACAATCTGTTCCCGGGTCGCGGCACCAGTTGTGGTGTTGGAAATCCCACGTGAACTCTAGCTACAGATGTAGTTAGGATGTTCCCACAACAATACGTCTACTAGGATAGTAAACGATCGTTCGGGCGGACCTAAAGACCCCAGTTCTGCCCTTGCACCGGGACAAACTGGACCTTGTAAACTACTTATATAGGCCAACCAGTAAAATAAGAACACGCTACTAGCACGAGCAAAGCTAGCAGGTGTTTTGAATCCTCGTGGTCCCAACAGCGGAAGGGTACCAGGCACGGGTAAGCCTTTTACGAGATCACCGAGTGTTCAACACTCGGCTGGAAGAAATAAAAGGGAGGCAATTCAAGCACCCCCAGTCGTGCAAATAGGCAACAATAAGCCGTCACGTAAAACCTCCCGATAATAATCGGCCAATACACAAAGTCTCTTGGCCTTGCCGGATGAACCCTCGCTACAGAGCTTCGAGTTCACCGACAGGCATAACACACTCAAACAAGCTTGACCTGACGCTTACCTTGAAGCCGGACGTCGCTCTGTGCGCTTGAGTGGAAATTCTGTTCTGTATTTAAGCTTACCCTTTCGGGTCTATTCCTAATAAGAAGTCCTAATCAAGTATACAAATATCAAGTGAACAATGATCCGTTATGGATCTTCTTGCATGCCAAGCGTCGTCTGCACCGTCGCATGAGCATCTTTAACGGTCCGCGCCCTGTCCCAGACGGCTAACGTGTCTTCCAAAGGTCGCTGAGTCTTCCGCGAACTCATCCCAACCGCCACTGAGGGTTCGTACCGTAGATGGTCCGCTGAATGCGAATCCGGCCAGTCCATTATTAATAATAAGGACAGCCTGGATTCAGTGACATAGGGCCGTATCCGATATTTGTTGAAAACTCGGAGGTGACGCCGTCGAGTCCCTTGCACCTTGGCGTCTCCGTACATCACCTGACCGAGGGTTCGACGCTTGAACAACTTGGGCGGTGTCACGTCTTTGTCGACGGGTGATAATCCGCAACCACGGAGAAATCACTACACCACAGGAAGCATAGGATTAAATAGGGGGAGCCGAAAGGGCTCCCAGAAGATAACAGAGCAGAATTTTCCTAGTGTACACTTTTCCGGTAAGTCCCTGCATAGGGCTAAATTATGCCTGCCGGCAATACTCGAGAGGCATAGCTTGTAGGGTAATGACTGGTAGCGCCAAGAGATTAGGTCGGTCCGGGTAGGCCAAAGTCTCGCTACGCGCGAAAGAAAGTCCCGCATACTCAGCGGGCCGGTACGTCGGATAGCCCGGGTGCCGTAACACTTCTAGCTGAGCAGCCTCTGCGCTCGGTGACCTGCAAAAGCGCTCGCGCGCCGTCGTCCATCCTTTGGTGGAGGGCACAGGGTTGTGAACGAGCTCAGCCGAACCAAACTCGGCGGAGCCTCGGAAGTGATCTGACTTGGTTAGTCGGAACCGAGTGGAAGCGAGCCACTCGTCTGTCCAGGAAGGGCCGGACCGCGAGGGGACCACCCTCTGCGCAGGCCATACAACCGCCGACCTAACTCGGCGAATTGTTGTGGTTTGTGTAAGGAATCCACATCTGACGGTATTTGTGTGTTCTACTACACCACAACTGGTGCCGCGACCCGGGAACAGGAGTGTGTGCTTGTTTTTATAGGTGCCAGCTAACCAAGTTAAGAGGAAGAGAAGAGAAAGAGAAGAGTGAAGATGGTCAAGGGATCAGCAACTCCGAGCGACGGAAGCCCAGCGACGGCTGGAGGATCGCCTCTCGCGGGGTCGGACCCGGCGGATCAATGACTCATCGCCATGACGATGGAGGTGGGACGAACCGTCCAGTTCGACGAGGATGGCCAAGACCAGGAGAGCGAGAACGGAGATGCAAGTGAAGGAGAGAATGAAGAGAAGGTCGAGACCGCTGAGCTCGGAGAAACGAAGACTACCGCCGAGCTACTTGGCGAGGTGGAAGAGTTGACGCTGCAGGTGGGACGCATGGGAGCTCCACGTCCTGTCGAGCGCTACTTATCCGCCGAGCTCGACGAAGGTGCGGACGATGAAGAAGATGAAGAAGAACATGGCGTTGCTCAAGGGGACCGTCCGCCCCTTATTCCGAAAGCGACGAGGAACGCCGATACGCCGAGCGCCAATAAAGTGTTGGATCGACTCGGCGAGGAGATGAGAACGAGATCGGAATGGATGATGATGTTCGCGCCTGTAGCGATGGCGCAGGCGAAGTGGCCGATGTTGGGTCCTGAGCTAACTCAACCGGTGCGGGCAGCCAACATCAATCAGTTGGTGGAAGAAACTGTGTTGCTGTTGAAGGCGATGGGCTATCGGTGCAACAGCCGACCAAACAGCCTAATCCTGTCCGACTGGAGTCTGACCCGTGGCGGAGCTGAGCTCTGGCAATGGAAGAAGAAGTTGAGAGTGGCGTTTGGATTGGAGAAGGCCCCTGGTGGAACGAAGAAGGTGTACAGCCGAGTAGCCGAGTTCAAACCACTCGGCGAAGACCCAAGCAAAATTCCTTTGCCGAAGACCCCGGAGACGAAGAGACGTGAAGTGTTCCGCGCTACGCAAGGGACTCCGTACTTCGAAGACTCCCACATGCTGACTCCAATGAAGCTAAACCCGACTCAGCGAGCGCCGAGTCGTGGACAGCGGAATGTTGGTCGTTACCGTGAATTGTATGACGCGGCAGACGAGGCTGAGGCTTACGAGGAGGATGAAGAAGACGATGACGCCTTCGAAGTGAGAGGAAACCGTGAAGAAACCGTGAAGGACTACATCCGAAACTTGAGCTTTGACGCGGCTGAAGAAGACTCGACGCAGTACCTAGAAGTCCGAACCCACGCCTCACTCGACAAAATCGCCGAGTTCGAAGGAAAGCGCTACCGTTCTGACGCGTCGCTCCAGTGGCTCAAGCGTTTCATCTACGAGATGAAGAGCACCGGGATGCCCCAAAGTGCCTGGTGCGAACCTTTCTCGCTATGCTTGGGACGCGCGGCGAAGAGTTGGTATAGGCAGCTGCCGAAGAAGACTCAGCGACGTTGGAAACTACTCAGCGAGGCGTTCCTGGATTATTATTGCTCACAGTTCGACCAATCCGCCCGCACTCGTTACTACTCGGCGAGACGTAAAGTCAACGAACCGATCTGCGACTTCCTGATCCGACTCAACGGGTATGCTCGGACAGCCAAGATCTAGTACGAGAAGGGTGGCGCCGACGCGGCTGACCATGTCGAACACTTCTTGCTGCATTGTGGTGACGACGATGTGATGGATTTGATGTACCCCTTGCAGCTGGAAGACATCAGTAAGGTGGAGCAGATAATCAATCGTCGGATCATCGGTGAAAAGCGCAAGAAGCAACGCGACCGACTCGTGATCGCACGAGGCCGAGACGATAAGCGGAAGGATCAAAGCCGTCGCGATGAACGCCGAGACGGACGTCGAGATGAGAAGCGCAGTCGCAAGGAAGAGAACCGCGACCGCCGAGTCACTGTCGTAGACGCTGACTCTGACGGGGAAGAACTCCTCGATCAGAACCCGCCGAGTCCGTACAACTCCGAAAACGAATGGGATGATGAGGACCAGCCCGGAGGATACGACGCAGCGGAAGACGACGACTACATAGACGCCGGCGTTTCCAATGATAAGGGAAATACACCAGACCGCCGAGAGAACTCGGCGGGAGACCAGAAAGGCTCGAATCGAAGTTGGGGAAACTCAGCGAACCGACCTCCGCGACCGTACAACCAACGAGAACAGTCGAACCGTGGAGATGGATCACGCGACAACTCACAGCGTGGACCTTGTGCAGCTTGTGGAAGAACGGGGCACTCGGCTCACTACTGTCGGCGACGCTGCAAATTCTGCAGACAAGCCCATGAAGTCGGCCAGTGCGAGCTGTTTCGTCAATATGAGAAGCTGGCTGCGTTCGTGAAAAACTCTGTCGACAAGTCGCAAGTGCCAGAAGACCTGCAAAACCTTTACACACCGAGTGATTTAAACTCGGCGGCCCGCCAACACTGACTGGGTTGGAATATGCCGGGCTGCCACAGTCAGCTGAACCTGCAGTTGAGGCGAACTTCTTGTTTGCCTTCGTAGGCGAAGCAGGACGGCCCAAGGGAAGAAGCGGGGATGGCAATCGGATATGTGAAATCGACGGAATTGAACGTGAGCTCGGTGAGTTAGATGATAACCACCGAGCGATTGCAAGTGTAACTCGGCAGTCAGACCAGGCTGTGCATCGTACCAGAATCATGAAGCTGCTTCCGGGAGAACGGCTGGGATGGTGGTCAGCACAGGCGTTTGATCGCCGAGTTAGAATGAGAGCTCTCGTATTGGGTGCAGTGAACAACCGAAGGACCAATATATTATTGGACACCGGAGCAAATGTCTCGGCGATTAGTGAGTACTTCGCGAGGAATCTGCGTCTCAAGAGAGTGGCCAGCCGAGATAAGCGAATCGACATACAAGGAATAAGTAAAGACAGATGGTGACCACGTCACGAGCAGTCGTGAAGGTGACACTCGGCTGGGAAGTGGCATACGAGTTTGAAGTGTGGATAATCCCTCATCATGCAGGAGTCGATTCGATTCTCGGCACTGACTTCATGATCCCAGCTGGGATCCGTCTGGATCTGTACAGCTCGGCGGTCAAGCTACCCGATGAGATGGTGATCCCACTCATCCGATCAAGTAATGCGCCGACCAAGACCGAGTTCGGACTAAATGTCCCATGCGGACCACCAGACGGGTTAACAATCGAAAGTCGAATGACCGCTGAGTTCAAATTGCCCAGGCGACAACCCAGTGAGTCGACGCATGACTTGTGGGTGCGACGGACGAAGGGTTGGATTCCAACGGTTGTTTTTAATCGCCGAGGAAGACCAACCCATGTCCTGATTACGAACGTTCGACTGACGTCAGTCTGGTGCCCACCTCACTTTTATGTGATAAAATGGCAACCACACGGAGTACTGGCCAATGAGGGATATGTCCGTGTGAACTCGGCGAAATACCATGACTGGCAGATATTGGCATTTGAGTCGGCGATGGACAAAGATTTGCTGCAGAAAGAACAACGACTGTACGAGGACTGGTTGTCACACCGGCCACCAGCTGTGGAAAGACGAAAATACCCAACTCCGACGGCGGTGGAAAAACGACCCCCTCCAGGGGAAAATGGACCAAATTAACATGCGCCGAGCGCTGGAGAAGGATCGAAGCTGATACAGAAGCCGACGAAGACGAGAGGCGTCGCGGTAACGCCGACGCCATATCGACTTCAGGGGTGACAAGGGGTGACCCGGCTATAAACTCAGCGTTCAAGCTGGAAGACGTCCGAGCGGATCGTACGCCGGTGCTACACGATGGCCAAGATGTCTCCTATCAGCTGTCCAAGTTTGAAGACGATGGCGCCATTTCTGACGTCAACGCGAACTCAGCGGTTGAAGGAACAAGTGCAGTAAGGGCCAAGGAAGACGTGTCGACGACTGAAGACTCAGCTATAACGGAAGGAGACCCTGAAGAACGCTCCAAACACGTCCTACGTGACACCCAACCCGTTATTGACAACTGAGCCAAGTTTGGAGTCATTAGACCAAGTATTGTGGGCGAGGCGAACTCAGCTGTGAGCACCCTGGCCACTATAAGTGCTGGGATTAACCATGTGGTGATGGCGAACTCGGCGCTCGGAGAACCAGCCGCAAGAAATGACTTGGGAGCTGCTCCGGTGTGCCATGGAACAACCGAATACGCGAGGGACGAGTGTGGACGCATGGATGTCTGCCCTGCCGTCGTAGCAGACTCAGCGGTACAGCGCCCTAGCGTGACGACTGCAAAACCAAAGCTATAGGTATTACTTTCAAGAGATGTTGAGGTTAACAGTGAGGGACTGAGCTGGACGGCGAACACCAGTAGCAACAGTGATGAAGGTGAGGCACGAGCCGAGTCTGGAGTCGATGAGTTAAGTTCTGCAGCCGTGGTGAACTCAGCGATGGGTACGCCAAAAGCCTGCATTATCCAGTCGGGGGCGGTGGACTCGGCGTCAGCAGATCTAAACACCGAGAGTGATTCGGACGGGGCCACAGCATGCCGTCAGGATGCCAGCTATCCCGGAGACGCGTTTGCACGCACGGAAGCTAGTTCTGCCGTCGCAGCCAACTCAGCGGATCAGCTCTCCGACGCAACGGAGGACTATGATAGTCGGGAGGTATTACTACATGAAGGAATAAAGCCCAACGACGACCCGGCTACGGCGGACTCAGCGTTGGAGACTATGGAGGCTGAAACCGGTCCGGATGTGGTTAGACGGCATGAAGATGATACCATCTACCTCGGAGACAAGTTTGAACACGCAGGAGTCAGATTGGCCATCGCAGTGAACTCAGCGGATACGGGTCCCGACGTGGACGACATCTATGATTTATCAGAGGTATCACTGTTTGGAGGTACCGTAACTGAGGTCGGAGTAACGAACTCAGCGACGACGGTATTCGACCCCGGCGGAATGGACTACGGTTTAGGACAAGGTGAAGCTGATGAATGCAACTCGATGAGAGACCCAACGGAAACCCTAAGACAACACTACTTGGCTATCGCCGCGACCAAAGACGAGCAAGAGGATGATGCTGACGATGGTAAGACCGACATCTTTGAGCGGAGTGGGACAGATCTGGAGCTGACGGACTACGCTCACGAGCTGGCTTTCCTTCCCGACCTCACTGAAGTTGAGCCTACAGAACTCGACTATGGCGCTCCAAACGTCAAGTCGAGTAGTCATACGCCAGCACAGTCGGCTAGGTTGGTGGCAGAGCTGCAAAAGCACGAAGGAATAATGATTTCAAGTGGTAATGCCCTACCGCCTCCAGCGTACGGAGCATTGTGCGACATCGACGTTCAAGGACACGCACCCATTAAGCAGAGAGCTCGGCGGATACCTCTCCGCCACTTGAGCAAACTGTACGAGTTGTTGAAGGGGCTGCTTTGAGCTGGGTTGATATCATTCTCGGGCAGCCCTTGGGCCTCGCCAGTGGTGATAGTGCTCAAGAAAAATGGTGTGGATATTCGGCTATGCATTGACTATAAACTAGTTAATGCGATTACGACGCCGATGGAATACGCTATGCCACTAGTCGATGACCTGCTTACCGAATTGGAGAGTTACTTGTGGTTTTGCTCGCTTGATGCTGCGAGTGGATTCTGGGCAGTCTTGATGACACGTCGAGCTCGGCAGATTTCAGCGTTCGTCTGTGCACTTGGACACTTTGAATGGTTACGCATGCCGTTTGGATTGAAGAATGCGCCTATGATTTACCAGCGACTGATCGACAACGCTCTATGGGGATACGTTCAACCAAAGGGAGGATGGCAGTTGTTTGGGCTATTGCTGAAGCCGAGTCGGGAACTCGGCGAGTCGAGCTCGGCGGAGTCAGCGATTCAACGCAGGGTCAGCTGACGAAGTTTGAAGCGGACCACCAATCACAAGCTGACTGCGATCCGGTCCAAGACCTGGTTAACGGACCAGACGGCGACATGTTCGCTAATGGAGAACCAGACCAGTCTTCTTTGATTCCGGTGTTCAAGCGGAGGTCGTTTGTCGATGATATCTGTTTTGGAGGGAAGACGTTTGACGCCTGCTTGGAGACACTCGACCGACTACTAGCCCGGTTCACAGAATGTCGAATTAGCATCAGCTTTACCAAGGGTATCTTTGTCCAACCCAAGGTTGATTTCCTATCGCACGAGATTACGCCGAGTGGCATACGCGCTGATGCGAAGAAGATAGCCGCGATCGCCGAGCTCGCCTTCCCGAAATCAAAGAAGGGGATGCAAGCTTTCCTCGGCGCCCTCAACTATTACGGCCGATTCATCCAGAACTTGGCTGTTTATGGAGCGGTACTCTATCAGCTAAAGGATACGGACTTTGGTCCTGGGGGTGACTTGGCGTCAGCAAAAGCGTCATTCGCCGAGCCGAAAAGACGGGTAGCAGAAGCTCCAATTCTGCGCCATTTCGACTCGGCGAAAGAAGTCCACATAATGTTGTACGCCAATGACTGGGCACTGAGCAGTACATTGATGCAACCGCACGACGACAAGCTGCACCCAGTTCGCTTCTGTGAACGCGTACTAAAGGATAATGAACTCGGCTATCATCCCGCTGAGAAAGAAGTAGTCGCGCTGTTACAATTGCTGAAAGTGTGCTACACTCTCTTGGCGGGGAAGACGCTACACGTCTACACCCGTTTCTCCACGCTGGAGTGGGTGTTTAAGTCAAAGTCGCTGTACGGCCGCGCAGTCAGTTTCGCAGTTATGTTGTCGCCCTACGATTTGAAGGCGAAGCGAGTACGTGAACGAGATGTAGACTTCGCCCATTTGCTCCAGGCGTCGATAACCCCGTCTATCGGACTCGACGATTCCTTGAAGCACTTTGCGCCTCCCTTCAAGAACTCGGCGACAGTTCGAATGGACCCAGAGCTGCTATACGCCCGAATACCAGCTGACTTTGCGGGATGCGTGCTGTCATTTGATGGCTCAGCGAAGACAGAAAAAATACGGCGGGTATGGAAGTTGTTCGTGGATACTGTGGCGCCTTCCGAATTGGGACATTGAGATCGCTGCGAGTGCGTACCTGTCGTCCACCACATTCAACATCGCCGAGTACACCGGCATGAACAATGGAGTCTTGGCGGCGATTGACCGAGGGATAACCGATCTGATTATCGTGGGTGACTCCCGGCTTGCAATCCAGCAATCCATGGGGGTGATAGCATGCAAGAAGGAAACGCTGCAAGTGGAGCTAGCTCGACACAATGATCTCACGAAGCTACTCAACTCGGTCCGGTATCGACACATAGCGCGACACTATAACGCAGCGGCTGATTCTATCGCTACAGAAGCACTTGAAGCTAAAGCTGGACGAGTAATTCTCGGGACAGATAGGAAAGCAGAACTCAGAATGATTAACCGAGTAGCCGAAGAACTGTACGCCACAGACAACCCAGCGGAAACCCCGATTGTCACGGCAGTCACTCGTAGCCGAGTACGCCGAGTTCACTTTGAGGACGAGCTGGATTAAGACTCGGCTAGAGCAAGAGGAGGAAGTCAGGATCACAAAGCCATATCAACAAATCCTGGAGAATCGGCGTTTGAAAGCAGTGGAGATGAATTCGAACAAGTCAGCAGGGCGTCGACTCGGCGGACTAGCCACACGACCCCGAATGTCGAAACAGGGTCGCAAATGGAGTCAGCCCAGACAGCTCAGAATGCCAACGACATTGATCCAGTGACAGTACAGACTGAGCGGAGACGACGAATCGCGAAGGCACAAGATGAAGAACTCAGGTGGGCCGATCTGAAGGCGTACCTGAGAGGTGAGTTTGAGGACCTTACACACCGTCAAGCTCAGAATGCCGGCAAAGTCGCAGAAGTCTTTGTACTCAGCGAAGACGGCCTGTTATACCGCCGAGATGAAACTCGCCGACTGGGCGAACTCGGCGAACCGAGCCTCTCATTGAGATTGGTGATTCCGTCAACTATGGTCGACGAGATACTTCATAACTGTCACAACTCGATCGAAGGAGGGCATCAAGGCATCGTCAGAGCTCATCACCGAGTCAAGGCCCTCTACTACTGGATTGGTCTTTACGCCGACGTGGTGATACATGTTAGGGCCTGCGAGGACTGCAATACCAGCAAGAGCAAGCCGCAGTTGAGAGGTTACTCGCCGGGAAATGTGGTGTCAGACCATCCATTCCAAGTCGTGTCAATGGATTTCGTGATTCCCCTTCCTCGAACTCAGCGGGGCAATACTGCACTGCTGCTGTTCCAGGACCACTTCACGGGGTTCGTTATCGCTAAGGCTATGAATGACACCGGGGCACTCAAAGTGGCCAAAGTATTTGAGGAATGCGTCTTCAGGCAGTTCGGGGCTCCGTCTCTGATACGGCACGACCGAGATCCAAGGTTTATGAGTGAAGTATTCCAAAAGTTCTCCGAGATGATGCAGTCGACATCAAGAGCTACGCTGAGTTACCGACCACAAGCCAACGGTCAACAAGAGAGGTCAGTCAAGACAATGGTTCAGACTATACGGGTCTACGTGGAAGACCCACTTCAAGCCGACTGGGATGACATCGCCGAGAAGATGGTACACGCTATCAACAACTCAAGAGACTCGACTCGGCGAGAAACCCCTTTCTATCTGGTACATGGTTGGGACGCCAAGTCTACACTCAAGGCTATGACGAGCTCAATACGACGTGGACAGGGACGCCCAGTCAACTCGGCGGACGCAGTCGAGTGGCGCCGAGAAGCGAACAGACAACGAGAAGTGGCCCTTCGATTAGCAGCTGAGTTCCAAGTGCGAGAGAAAGCACGACGAGCTCGAGAGCACAACGAAGCACTGAGCAAGAAGGAGAAAAGATCCATTCCCAACACAGCAGATGACGAAGATGGAGTTGTAGGACCAGGCGATGAATCCACCGAATCCTTGTTCAAAGAAGGAGAATCCACCGAATCCTTGTTCAAAGAAGGAGATCAAGTCTAGTTGTTTATGGAGCGAGTCAAGTCGGGCCTGACCAAGAAGTTAGACCACCGATGGCATGGACCATTCAGGGTGAAGAAGAAGGTGGAAGAATTCGCCTATGAATTGGAATTACCCGACAAGAGTGGATATAGGTTCTACCCAGTGGTCCATGTATCACGTCTGAAGGCAGTCACCGAACTCGGCGGAAGACCAAAGACGAGGCTAATCGCCGACCTCGAAGAGACTCAGCGATTTGACTTTGACGAAGAATTACTGCCTGAAGACAGCTGGGAGCCAGACACAAGTACGAACCAGTATGAAGTCGAAGCAATTCTCGACGATGAGCTACCATTATCCACGAGTACGTCCCGGTCACAACGGAAGTTTAGGGTCAAGTGGGTCGGCTACGATGAGCCTACTTGGGAACCACTGTCGAATTTGTCATGTGGAGGTCTCCTGTTTGACTATCTACGACAGAAGAAGCGTGAAAACCGTCTGCAAATGGTGCAAGTTGCAGATGAGGATTAACAGTTATTGCACCAAATGTTACACCAACTCAGCGGACGACACAGGCCGAGTTGAGATGGAATGCTACTGTGTTGAAATTACATATACTGAATAATTATGAAATGAAGTCCTGAACGATACCTACGGGACGCCCAGTCAAAAAAAGATATTTAAAAAGTTGGCGATCCGGACTCCAAGTGAGTTGAACCTGACGGAGACAACTGGGAAGAGCTCAGCAGACTCGACGATTGGAGGCGTGGCGTCGTAGCAGACGTCGGCCCTTGGGAAACTGCGGAAGGAGATGCAACATCTGCAGCTGTGGCAAGAAGTATCATCGCCGAGCTAGCTAAAGAGACTGACGCCGAAGTAGGTGGAAGAAGAACCGGTGCCTCAGAACCCGACTCGGCTGTAGTGGGTTGAGGCGGATCCGTTCCACTTGGGAGTGGAGTGCCAAACAGAGACATACTCGGAGACGCGCCTCGGAGATTGGGAGAACCCAACCCGTCGTCCGCGGAGTCGTCATCAGACGCACTCTCGTCATCCGAACCGAGCTCACCGATTGAAGACCCAGCGAAGATGTGGATACCTTGACGATTCAGCCGCGGTGGAGCACCCTGGGCGTATGCAGGAGGCGCTTGTTCGGCAAGATCGAAGTCTTCTTCAATCGCGTCGTCAACAACCTGAGGATCCATGCCGCGCGGAGCGAAAACCAAGAAGTCCACGTTCCGAGCGCGAAAGCAGGTGTTATACGGGTGGACCACCGGGTCAGTTAGCCACCAAGCTCGCCAGGGCTCGGCTAGATCCACATCGTGAGCACATTGAACCCAGTCTCTCCCGGATGGAACCCACGAAAGGTTAACAGGAGAGTAATGGGGGATGGACAAATCGAAATAAACCTCAGCGTCCACAAGAGGAGCAGGTTCATCGCCGAGCTTCTGAGTAACCGCCGAGTAAAGCTGGTCGTAGACAGTGACAACCAAGGATCGTAGGGTATCACTACGGCGTTTGCGCTCGCGCTTGTACACCAGCCACAGCTCATACACACCAGCAAGCTGAGCGGGCGTGGCAGCCGGGTTGACGTCAGGATGAAGACCCATCAACACACTGGACTCGACGATCCAATGACGACGCTCATAGAGAGCCACAAAATAACGGGTCATTTGGCCATCTGTCTTGATGGGCCTCCCCGCTGAGTCCAAAGGACTGTCGCCACGAAGCTTCACCCACATATCTCCAAGAACTTGCATCAAAGTTCGAGGTCGGATCTGAGAAGCCAAACACCGCCGAGCTTCATCCAGTATCGACGGAGAAAAGAAGAAAGGAAGCTCAGGGAGCATCCGCCGAAGACGCTGACAAGGATGGCTCGGATCGAAAACGGCCATGAAGGCTCGAATGCCGTCAAGAGAACACGGCGTAGGTGGCACACGACTCTTGCCTCCTACGAGCTCCATCTGCACCCCTCCGCTCAGTGTATCCAATAATGCATTTCAACAACGGGCTGAGCCGAAATGCATAAATGGTACCTCGCGGAGTTGAGCCATGTGAAGAGTCAAGCGACAATCCTTGGAAACCGCTTGCGAGGCCCGGGTCCGTAACGTCGCCAGCGGGAGTGTAAGGGCGCTGGGTAGAGTGCCCAAAGCCGGACGTGATACAGTCGAACTCGGCTGAGAGGGAATCGACACTACCGGGAGCATACTTGGCGAAGGAGCAGCCGGAATGGATTGGGCAGGAGCCGGATCAGAAGTTGACGGAGGCTGCCGATGCTTGTGGTGCCGGTGCTTCTTGTGATGCTTCTTGTGCTTCTTGTGCTTCTTGTGCTTCTTGGACCGCTTCGACCGGTGACCGGTAGGACTCGACGAGGCACGACGCTTGCGACGCTGCTGCTTCCCCGAAGCCGACGCAGAGGTAGAAGTCGCCCCGTCATCAGAATCCATCGATGAATGTCGCGAGGAGTGGCGATTACTCGGCGGCAAGGACTCATCACTCATCTCATCGTCAGAGCCGAAGATTGCCGCATGAAGGCTTCTCGCTTTGGCAGAACGACGGGCATCTTCGGCCGCTGAGTCGGAACCTGAAGGACTTCCAGCAGATTTCTCGGATAAAGAAATGGGATCCAAGAGCGACCCAGCGGCAAGGATTCGTCGAGCCGGTGGACGGTGCAGAACCGTCACCAGGCCCTAACACCTCGTCGTCAGACGCGTCAAGGTCCTCAAGCAGCTGAGAAGTCACCGTGCGAGCAGTCGCAGCAGATCTCCGGATGGGGCGCCCAGACGGGGACGTCAACACGGCCGAGATCGCAGGGAGAGACGGCCTGAGGACACTCACAGCCGGAGTCACTAGGTCAGTCGGCGTAGTGGATACGCTCAGACCCCGAGAAGGAGAGACGTGGGAAGATCGGCTAGATGACGACTGGGAGCGCCCAACCACCGTGGATACGACGATGAGCGGTGCACTTGACTGGGGCAACCCAGCGAGGACGGGCGAAGTCGAGCCTGGGGCACAAACGCTCGTAGCCGGGACAGGCAGCGAAGCCACGACATCGGAAGAAGATACCGGCGGTGGGCGAGTAGTCGCGACTGACGAAGTCAACGGAGGACCGGAAGACGAAGAACCCGCCGAAGTCGTCGAAGCAACCGCAGGAACGGTGTCAGCGGGCGGTTCAGACAACTCAAACTCAAATTCAGCTTCGCTCGAAGCGTCATCGTCGTCTTCAGAGTGAGCAGAGACAGCGGGTTGGGTAGCAGAACTCAACTGAAGGTGACGAACCTCCTTCCGCCGAGTCTGACGACGGGACTTTCCAGGGCGGGGCCTTCCTCCATCGGACACAGTAGCTTGAGGAGAACTTGAGTGCAAAAGGGCACTGATAGCCTCGTGTCCATCCTCCCCGGGAAGTGGACAAGCGTACGGCTGAGGCGGATGCGGCGCCGGTGGACGATGACGAGGACCTGCAGCAGTGGGAGACTTGGGGTTGGCAAAACGTCGAAGCCGCTGAGTCGAAGTCAAGTTCGCCAAAGGCGTACGGTGAAGCTGGGCGAGGGTCGGCTCGAGTTGGCTCGTAGCCGCCGCTGAGCTGACCGGAGCCGCAGCCGAGTCTGCCGATGAAGTCACAGAAGAAGCTTGACTAGCTGGGGAAGCCACACTAGGACCAACAGCGGAACTCGCCACTGGAGCATCTCGGCGAGGATGGACAATCAACTCCAACCGCCGAGTTTCACCGGCTGGAACGTGAAGAACCTCAGGGAAGCGAGACTCCAAGACACGACACAGCCGGGCGTTAAGGAGAAGGTCGGACGGATCAAGTCCAGGAACCTGCAAGCCACCGCCAGCAGCAGCAGCAACGTGAGGGTCGTGCATCGGAATAAAGCCATTCCGACGGATGAGCCGCTTCTGTCGCAAGATCACAGCCCGCTGCTCAGCGATTACCGACTGAGCGTGCCGCAAAGGTTGAGTGCCGGTGGAGCTGTACAACCGCACCGACTCCTGCAGCTGCTCGAACTGCTTGGAAGCGATGCCCTGAAGAGTGACGAACGCCGCATCCCTCTCGGAAATGGATCGGAGAAGGACGTCGATCTCGGCGTCTCGATTCAAGACTTGCTGATGATGGAGCTGGGCCTGACCCAACGCAGCGTCAACCTTGCTCTGCTCAGCTGCGATAGCCCGAGCAAGTTTTGCCTCACTCAGAGCTACAGCCTTTCGCAGTGAAGCAAGGAGATTAGCATACTGCGCGGCAGCAGCCTCCAATCGGGACACCTGCTGTCGTGCCGATGAGAGCTGAGTGGACAAGTCGACGTTGCTGAGAGCAAGAGAGTCCAGTCGCTGAGTCAGTGCACGGTTCTCCTCCTGAACTGCTTGATTGTCGGCTCAGAGATCGCCAATGATCTGGGGATAATTCAAGAGCGGCGTAGTTGCCTTTCAAGATATCCAACAGTTTCCCCGCGGAAAGAAAGCATGCAAGATCGCTCTCCGCTGCGCGGGATCGGAAGGCTCCACGGAACGAGTAAGTCCGTAGGCCATGAGCCTCGCCAAGAAGGTCAGTTCTTCTCGGCGCTCGTACCCCTGCTCGTTAACCCTGGCCATGAGGGAGGCAAGACTCACTGGAGCAGCCGAGCTTGACTGACTGGTGGCGCCCGAAGTGGTGTCGCCCGGCAAGCTCGGTGGACCAGGAGGGCGCACGCGAGAAGACCCCGCCGACTCCGCGTCAGACTCATGGGAAGTTGTCAGGTCGACCAACCCAGCTTCAGGCCGGTCGCTGACCCCACGAGTGCCGACGGGTCGAGGAATCGACTCAGCTGGCGCGCCTTCACCTCGACGAGGAGCTGGAGGAGAATGGTGGCGCCGCGAGCTGTGCTGGAATAGCATGCGAGGAGTAAGGAGCTGCCAAGTAAGTGACAACAGAAGGAACGAACGTACCGAAGAAGGTGGAGGAGAGCCGCGAGACGTCATCAGCCGAGTACGGACCAACGGTGGCAGAACCAAATGAAGGATTAAGACACTCACCAGCTCGGCTCGTATCATAACCGGGGCAGTTGTGGTGTAGGGATTTCCAGATTCGACCATACGCCGACCTACTTTAGGTCAAGAATCGGCTCGGTCTGATAACCCAGGGCTTAGGAACAAAGGATCACGGTAAGTACTCGGCGATCTGTCCGGATATGCTATCCGGATAGCCGTTGAGCTCAACGGTCACCCGAACTCAGCCGAAGGGTCGGTAGAGATCCGAAACGACTACATTTTACTAGATATTTGTATAAGAAGCATAGGATTAAATAGGGGGAGCCGAAAAGGCTCCCAGAAGATAACAGAGCAGAATTTTCCTAGTCCAAGACACGTGTACACTTTTCCGGTAAGTCCCTGCATAGGGCTGGATTATGCCTGCCGTCAATACTCGAGAGGCATAGCTTGTAGGGTATTGATTGGTAGCGCCAAGAGATTAGGTCGGCCCGGGTAGGCCAAAGCCTCGCTACGCGCGAAAGAAAGTCCCGCATACTCAGCGGGCCGGTACGTCGGATAGCCCGGGTGCCGTAACACTTCTAGCTGAGCAGCCTCTGCGCTCGGTGACCTGCAAAAGCGCTCGCGCGCCGTCGTCCATCCTTTGGTGAAGGGCACAGGGTTGTGAACGAGCTCCGCCGAACCAAACTCGGCGGAGCCTCGGAAGTGATCTGACTTGGTTAGTCGGAACCGAGTGGAAGCGAGCCACTCGTCTGTCCCGGAAGGGCCGGACCGCGAGGGGACCACCCTCTGCGCAGGCCATACAACCGCCGACCTAACTCGGCGATTCGCTGTGGTTTGTTTAAGGAATCCACATCTGACGGTATTTGTGTGCTCTACTACACCACACTAGTGCCTAATGGTGGCCGTTGCCGCCCGGTTTCTGTGTTGACTCACATCAACTTTCTTCCTACTCTGTGTGTGCCTGTGCGTGAGCCTATACTCCGCTTCAGTGCTGATAGACTCTGCGGCGGCCCTCCTCTCACTTTGGAATCTGCAGCGCACTGAGCACAGCAGAGCGAGAGAGTAGCCACACCAGCACAACTGCCCTGTCGTGGCTTTGCCCGGCACATACGTGCTTTACGCTCTATCTCTATGGTACGAGCTGTTGTCTGTCCTACATACTTGCGTTACGGCAATGACACCTGCACTCCGTAGCAGACAGATAAAGAGCGCCTCGGCGACGCGTAACGCGTCTAGCCATGTATGTGAAACTGTGTTGTAGTGCTTGCGCGTAAGGATAGCGTCACGCTCGGCACAGGGCCTCAGCCTTGGTTCTTACATCGCGCCGGTGTCGACACCAATTGGCGATCTTTCTTCAGATACAACATATCAGAGGGCTAACTATGAAGTTAGATAGGTTTATTAGAATAAATTAGTGTGGCGGACCGTCCCGTCAACAGGGATACACCACTATAGATTGGAAAGCTGCACAAAAAATATTTTCACCATCACTGTAAAAAATAAAAGTGTGCACTTTCTAAGACAAGGAAGTCCTTACTATTTGAAGGGACGTTGAAACTAAAATTAATAATTGACAACTATTTCAATAGAACTTGAACTCATTCATTCATATTAAAATGCATAGTAAAATACACAGGCTTATAGCCTGAGGATCAGAACACTGCGCGGTGCCGTGCGCGCAGACCGTGGCAAAAGCTATGGAGCCTTAATGTCTTGTCCTCTATAGTACAGGTGAAGAGGGATCGTATGAAGACTTTCTTGGCCGGTAAATAAGATGTCCGCCGAGCAGGAAAAATAAGATTTGTTGGAATATTCATGGGATACCTGCAGGTGAGAAGAGTACTGAGAAGCTACGAGATCAGGTCGTTGTTTTGAAGTCCTTGAGCGTTAATATATGCTACAGGAAGTAGTTATCTAACACTAATCTATCAGTTTCCTTTTTCTCTACTTGCTGTGTTCCAGTCCTCCTGTAATGGGTTGACGTTCCAACATACCGGTACTACCTTCTCTTCGTGGTCGTGGTATGCGGAAAATAATAAGCTGCCAAGGCTCGAAGTGTCGTGATGAGACTGATGCATTTGTTAATAGCTACTATTACGCTGCGTACCGGCTGTATGCTCGCAGCTCCATATGCCATAACTTCATTCACCTACCATTACGTTCTTGGGCCTTTCTGCATTCCCATCAACCAAATGTTAAACCGTAACCGTACTTGAATGAGTGAGATGTTCAATGCACAGTATCTCGACCCGCAGGTCGATGTGGAGCGCAGTAGGTAGTAGAAGATAACAGATGAAGTGAGATTGAATCGCGGTTTCCTCAGTGTCAATCTGTTCCTACACGTGTCGCTCTCAGAGCCACACAACAATTCCCCATACAGATTCATCGAGCGTACACAGTGCCACACCACTTGGCACTGCTCAAAGATTTGCAGTGGTACTTGCCCTACACATCCTTTTCTGGTTTGCATGACCCACGCAGTGCATCCGTCCCCTTTTCAACACTCCTCCTCGTCGACAGTTCAAATGACATGCTTCTCGTTCCGTTCTACCTCAGTGAAGCCCCACTTGAGCTCACAGCTCATTCATCCTCGGCCTGGCAACCACCCTCGTCAGCACATCCGCTGGCATATGCTCCGTGTCTCGGTACTCCGGCACCATCACTCCGGATCGATCACGAACATGATCCTCATGTCTACGTGCTTCCCCTTCGCAGAGGCACCTTCTCCTCCGAGCTGCTTCAGCGCCGCCTGGTTGTTAACGCGCAGGAGTATTGGCTCGACGAGCGTCACCCCCAGCTCATTCAACAGCTCGCAAACGCCAAGAACTTCCCGTGCAACAACCGACGCGGCGGTGTACTCGGCTTCCATTGTCGAGAGAGACACCCCGCTCTGTTTTCTTGCATATTCATCTTACCGGAGAATCATCCACGGTCACAAGACCACCAGTAATCGACTTTCGGTCATCCTTGTCTGCCGCGTAGTCGGCATCACTGTACCCTACCACCTCCACCGCTTTTAATCCATCGGGTTGCCCTCGCATCCTCAGCCACAGGCCTCGACTCCCCGCCAAATATCTCAGAATCCTTTGTGCCAGCTTCCAGTCACCGAAAGTGGGTGCGTGCGTTCGCCTCGACGCCTTGTGTACGGCAAAGGTGATATCGGGGCGAGTGCAGCGTGCTATCCACAATAGGCTACCGGCAAGTGACTGGAATTCCTTCACGGTCACGATTCCGGCTTCTCCAACCGTTGGTAGCACCTCTTGTTTGCTTTCCTGGACCCCGTTACATTCTTGCTCAACCGGTACTCGTACACCGTACGCGAGCTCCATTCCATGCTCCTTGAGCAGGTCCTCAATCGTGACCTCCTGATGGAGATCATATCCCTCGTTATCATCGTACGTCACTCGCTAATCGCAGGAACTTGTGTGCCTCGTAAAGTTCTTAAGCGGCAGCTCTGCAACTCGTTGAAGAAACCAATTCCCACTCAAGACTGAGCCGACCCCGTTACCTGTAGGTCGTCTACGTACACACCCCACCACAAAGGAACTCCCCAAGCCTTGCGTCTGTAGTACACACACATGTCGGGCCAAGCTCTGGTAGAAATCAATGTTCTTGAGCTTGCTCCACGATCACCCCTGCCTGTTTCAAACCGTACAGGACCCTCTTCAACTCTCTGGACGATCACATTCCCGGCCCAAATCACAGTCCCTATTTTGATTTTCTCGGAGATCGTCATTCCACTGGGGCAACGTGCATGAAAATGTCTAGATCTCTCTCCTTATCCGCCCCACGTAAGCGTTGGGTGCGTCTCCGGGCTTGGCTGGATTGCCCCACTTCCTGGCTAGTACCAGGATAAACTGTATGCTCGACATGTCAATGACCGCGGGCAAACGTAACGCTGTAATTCACACCAAAACTCTGCTCGTTTCCGCAGGCAACGAGCCTTGCCTTGAGCCGTTTAATGGCTCCTTCAGCACCCCGCTTTATTTTGAAACCTATTTCGCATAGAGTGCATGCGCGCCGCGCAGGAGCCGCACCATTTTCTACACCCCGTTCTCCCCAAGCGCCGCCAACGCCTCCGCAATCACCTTGAGCCACTTCATTCTCAGACGACTGCGTACAGCCTCCTTGAAGCTTCTCGGGTCCGCCTCGGACACGTTGCTTACCACGTCTTCACCAATCTCGTCATGGTGCTCGCTCTCAGCACCCCTCCTCCTGATTGACGTCCAATGGATCGAGTCACAGAGCGTCCCCGCGTCCAGCTCTTCTTCTTCTTCCTTTTGCCCTGCCTCTTTGCACGGCCTGTCGTACCCTCGTCACTGGCGCGACCATATGGACCCACACCTTCGCGATCAACCCTAGTTTCCTGTCTCGTGCCGCTACGCTGCTGAGTACCTTTCTCGGCTTCCACCGAGTCTTCTTGCAAGTAACGTTGAACGTGCTCATTCTGAGCTCGGTCCAGTGTTTCGATGTTCCGAACGTGCCGCGTCGTGATCAGATTCTTGTCTTTCGGAAGGTATCCACGGTAGCCTTTCGTATCTTCGCCAATACCGACTATCATCCGTGTGGGGCTCACACAGTTCCGAAAATGCTCTAAAACTGTATATTCTGATACTATGCTATTTAAGTGTACAGGCGCGGGGCTCACTCATGCTCTTAAAGTGTTTTCTGTCTTGATCTCTTGTTCTTGAGCTGTCCTTGCGCTTGGTCTTGGGCTCCTTGCTCTTGTGAGACCGACTGCTGCATTCCTTTCCGTCCCGCCAGTGTGGTGAAGTGCTTTCTCAGAAATAAGATAATGGACCTGACGCGGGGTCACTATCCCGAATCAGTGACAATTTCAAGTGATTAGAGAGGATTTGGGTTGTCTGGCACGGATGCAAGTTGCCTGTGGTGGATTAGCCATGACGAGCAGCACCCCGTATGAAATGACGATGGATCTGGTTTGAGCGATGTACGAGAAGGCAAGATCCACCAAGACTTACCTCGGATCCACCCTTACCTGGATTCACTTAGATGGATATGGGATATACTATATAAGAGTGGATCGAGTGTGGATCCCATGAAGGAATGATGGTAGGTGCCCTCTGAAGGTGGATCTAGTAGCCACGGCTAACAAGAAGTCAAGATCCACCGCGAGGCGCCCCGGATCCCACACTTCCGAGTTCGGATCCAAGGATGGAGGATCCCGCATAGAGAGACCTGGATCCAGGACACAGGGATGATGGTGTAGTGGATCTCGAACTTTTGTGGGACAATGGAGATCACAGACGGTTGCGAGATGATGTTGGATGATTGGAGAGCTCAGATCCACGACGAGTGTACACTTACAGTGAAGTGGGTCCAAGCGACCTGGATCCGGATGAGTGTACCCATAATAGGGTGACCATAATGATTACGCCATGGATCCGGTAGATCTGAAGATAATACAGCTGGGATGATGGGTCAAGGGAAGAAGGGACATGCAGCCGAGCCTGGTAAGGGATTTAACGAGGGAAAGACATAGAAGGTAGAAATCCAGGCAGGTATAGGCTTAAGCATCAATACAGTCCTCAATTTGCACAGTAACACACAAGTGCCTTCCCGCCCTCAAGAACCGGAACTACATTGGCCGTACGAGCTCCGTGAAGGTTAGGAATTGCGAATCTAGTGTTGGTAGCGATAACTGGATAATACATTGGCCAGATCCTACAACCTAGTGAGCTTTTCCTTTACTTGTGCAGATCCGACAGGTTAACCGAATTTACTACTTGGTCGGTTACACCCTAGAAGATCTCAACTCTCAAGATCCCGTCACAGGAGGCGGCAAGTACAACGCAAAGGAACGCAAAGGCAACGGAACACACCCGCAAGGCAACCCTACGGCCAGATCCACGATCTAGGCCCCGGATCCATAAGCTCGAATATTCGCTTAGGATACGGAACCATCCACGGACGCAGAGTGAAGATTTTCCACTGCTGCTCCACCCCATCCCCACGTCTCGCCAAGACACTCAAGCTTCACCACTTGAACTCTTCGGAAGTTACCGAGAGAGCAGATCCCGCCCTACCGACGGGTACACAAGGTGAGGAAAGTTCAGCAGAACACGGATCATCGGGGGACCCCCTCCGTTAGTCGGTGTCTGGGCGCAGTTGGTAAGTTGGATCCAGCAATCTCGCAGATTTTGCTGATCCCGCTACACCACAATGGTGCGCGTGCCCGGATCTTTTGGTGACTCGGGATGTCACCGTGAGTCCCAAGAAGATGCTCAAGTGAAGATTGAGCCAGGGGAAGAGGCGTCGTCGGAGGTCGGATCGACGAAGGCGCTGCTGAATGAAACAAGATCCGCGGATCGATGGAGTCCTGGGAGGAACTCTGTCGACGGAAGAGAGGTGGAGCCGGATCCGGATCTAGAAGAGAAACCTCTCTATCCTCCCCAGGTCCCCTCGGGGACCCCTGCGGATCTTGACGCAAGTCAAGATCCGCTAACAAAACAAGGAAAAGTGAAGGCGAAACGGTATGCATTTGCAGATTCACCGGTTAAGCCAACACTGTACCTAAACCCAACCCCGCTAGTCGAATAAACGAGAAAGAAGAAGAAAACGAGTAAGCCTACGCGGAAGAAGATGCAAGCTCACGAGTCAGAAGAAGATCAAGC
>NW_003303602.1:134636-138750 GCF_000142945.1 Phytophthora infestans T30-4
TCCACCTCTCTTGGAGTCCGGATTGCTTTCCTTTTTATTTGTTTCTTCTTCCGACTGAGTATCGTTCATGACTCCATTTCGTAATTTTTCAGTATATGTAATTTCGACACAGTAGCATTCCATCTCAACTCGCCCTGTGTCGTCCGCTGAGTTGGTGTAACATTTGGTGCAATAACTGTTAATCCTCATCTGCAACTTGCACCATTTGCAGACGGGTTTCACGCTTCTTCTGTCGTAGATAGTCAAACAGGAGACCTCCACATGACAAAATCGACAGTGGTTCCCAAGTAGGCTCATCGTAGCCGACCCACTTAACCTTAAACTTCCGTTGTGACCGGGACGTACTCGAGGATAATGGTAGCTCGTCGTCGAGGATTGCTTCGACTTCATACTGGTTCATACTTGTGTCTGGCTCCCAGCTATCTTCAGGCAGTAATTCCTCGTCAAAGTCAAATCGCTGAGTCTCTTCGAGGTCGGCGATTAGCCTCGTCTTTGGTCTTCCGCCGAGTTCGGTGACTGCCTTCAGACGTGATACATGGACCACTGGGTAAAACCTATATCCACTCTTGTCGGGTAACTCCAATTCATAGGCGAATTCTTCCACCTTTCTTCTTCACCCTGAATGGTCCATGCCATCGGTGGCCTAACTTCTTGGTCAGGCCCGACTTGACTCGCTCCATAAACAACCAGACTTGATCTCCTTCTTTGAACAAGGATTCGGTGGATTCATCGCCTGGTCCTGCAACTCCATCTTCGTCATCTGCTGTGTTGGGGATGGATCTTTTCTCCTTCTTGCTCAGTGCTTCGTTGTGCTCTCGAACTCGTCGTGCTTTCTCTCGCACTTGGAGCTCAGCTGCTAATCGAAGGGCCACTTCTCGTTGTCTGTTCGCTTCTCGGCGCCACTCGAATGCGTCCGCCGAGTTGACTGGGCGTCCCTGTCCACGTCGTATTGAGCTTGTCATAGCCTTGAGTGTAGACTTGACGTCCCAACCATGTACCAGATAGAAAGGGGTTTCTCGCCGAGTCGAGTCTCTTGAGTTGTTGATAGCGTGTACCATCTTCTCGGCGATGTCATCCCAGTCGACTTGAAGTGGGTCTTCCACGTAGACCCGTATAGTCTGAACCATTGTCTTGACTGACCTCTCTTGTTGACCGTTGGCTTGTGGTCGGTAACTCAGTGTAGCTCTTGATCTCGACTGCATCATCTCGGAGAACGTTTGGAATACTTCACTCATAAACCTTAGATCTCGGTCGTGCCGTATCAGAGACGGAGCCCCGAACTGCCTGAAGACGCATTCCTCAAATACCTTGGCCACTTCGAGCGCCCCGGTGTCATTCATAGCCTTAGCGATAACGAATCCCGTGAAGTGGTCCTGGAACAGCAGCAGTGCAGTATTGCCCCGCTGAGTTCGAGGAAGGGGAATCACGAAATCCATTGACACGACTTGGAATGGATGTTCTGACACCACATTTCCCGGCGAGTAACCTCTCAACTGTGGCTTGCTCTTACTGGTATTGCAGTCCTCGCAGGCCCTAACATGTTTCACCACGTCGGCGTAAAGACCAATCCAGTAGTAGTCGGCCTTGGCTCGGTGATAAGTTCTGACGATGCCTTGATGCCCTCCTTCGATCGCGTTGTGACAGTTATGAAGTATTTCGTCGACCATAGTTGACGGAATCACCAATCTCAATGAGAGGTTCGGTTCGCCGAGTTCGCCCAGTCGGCGAGCTTCATCTCGGCGGTATAACAGGCCGTCTTCGCTGAGTACAAAGACTTCTGCGACTTTGCCGGCATTCTGAACTCGACGGTGTGTAAGGTCCTCAAATTCACCTCTCAGGTACGCCTTCAGATCGGCCCACCTGAGTTCTTCATCTGGTGCCTTCGCGATTCGTCGTCTCCGCCCAGTCTGTACTGTCACTGAGATTCAAGGTGCGTTGGCATTCTGAGCTGGTCTGGGCTGACTCCAATCTGCGACCCTGTTTCGGACACTCGGCGTGGTCGTGGGGGTTAGTCCGTTGAGTCGACGCGGTACACGCTATCAACAACTCAAGAGACTCGACTCGGCGAGAAACCCCTTTCTATCTGGTACATGGCTGGGACGCCAAGTCTACGCTCAAGGCTATGACGAGCTCAATACGACGTGGACAGGGACGCCCAGTCAACCCGGCGGACGCAGTCGAGTGGCGCCAAGAAGCGAACAGACAACGAGAAGTGGCCCTTCGATTAGCAGCTGAGTTCCAAGTGCGAGAGAAAGCACGACGAGCTCGAGAGCACAGCGAAACACTGAGCAAGAAGGAGAAAAGATCCATCCCCAACACAGCAGATGACGAAGATGGAGTTGCAGAACGAGGCGATGAATCCACCGAATCCTTGTTCAAAGAAGGAGATCAAGTCTGGTTGTTTATGGAGCGAGTCAAGTCGGGCCTGACCAAGAAGTTAGCCCGCCGATGGCATGGACCATTCAAGGTGAAGAAGAAGGTGGAAGAATTCGCCTATGAATTGGAGTTACCCGACAAGAGTGGATATAGGTTCTACCCAGTGGTCCATGTATCACGTCTAAAGGCAGTCACCGAACTCGGCGGAAGACCAAAGACGAGGCTGATCGCCGACCTCGAAGAGACTCAGCGATTTGACTTTGATGAAGAATTACTGCCTGAAGACAGCTGGGAACCAGACACAAGTACAAACCAGTATGAAGTCGAAGCAATTCTCGACGACGAGCTACCATTATCCACAAGTACGTCACGATCACAACGGAAGTTTAAAGTTAAGTGGGTCGGCTACGATGAGCCTACTTGGGAACCACTGTCGAATTTGTCATGCGGAGGTCTCCTGTTTGACTATCTACGACAGAAGAAGCGCGAAAACCGTCTGCAAATAGTGCGAGGTGCGGGAGGAGGATTAACAGCTATTGCACCAAAAGTTACACCAACTCGGCGGACGACACAGGCCGAGTTGAGATGGGATGCTACTGTGTCGAAACTACATATACTGAATAATTACGAAAATGAAGTCCTGAACGATACCTACGGGACGCCCAGTCAAAGGAAGAAAACTAAAAAGTCGGCGATCCAGATTCCAAGTGAGTTGAACCCGACGGAGACAACTAGGAAGAGCTCAGCGAACTCGACGATTGGGGACGTGGCGTCGGAGCAGACGTCACCCCTTCGGAACTTGCGGAAGGAGATGCAACATTCGCAGCAGTGGCAAGAAGTATCATCGCCGAGCTAGCCAACGAAGCTGATGCCGAATCAGGTGCCTCAGGACCCGACGCGGCGGAAGTGGGCTGAGGATCCGTTCCACTGGGGAGTGGGGTGCCGAACAGAGACATACTCGGAGACGCGCCTCGGAGATTGGGAGAACCCAACCCATCGTCCGCCGAGTCGTCATCAGACGCACGCTCGCCATCTGAGCCGAGCTCACCGATCGAAGACCCAGTGAAGATATGGATGCCTTGACGATTCAGCCGAGGTGGAGCACCTGGGGCATAGGCAGGAGGCGCTTGTTCAGCAAGATCGAACTCTTCTTCAATCGCGTCGTCAACAACCTGAGGATCCATACCGCGCGGAGCGAAAACTAAGAAGTCCACGTTCCGAGCGCGGAAGCAAGTATTGTATGGATGGACCGCCGGGTCAGTCAGCCACCAAGCTCGCCAGGGCTCGGCTAGATCCACATCGTGAGCACACTGGACCCAATCTCTCCCGGAAGGAACCCACGAAAGGTTAACGGGAGAGTAATGGGGGAACGGACGGATCGAAATAAAACTTCTGCGTCCACTAGAGGAGCAGGTTCATCGCCGAGCTTCTGAGTGACCGCCGAGTAAAGCTGGTCGTAGACAGCAAACAACCAGAGATCGCAAGGTGTCACTACGAACGTTTGCGCTCGCGCGTTGTACACCAGCCACAGTTCGTATACCCTCAGCGGAGCTGGGCGGGGCGGTGGCAGCCGGGGTTAACCGTCAGGGTGGAAGACCCATCAAACACACTTCGACTTCTGACGATCCGATGTGCGAAGGCTCCTATGATAGCTACCAAAGTAACGGAGCCCATTTGGCCGTCCTGCCCTGGATAGGGCCCTCCCCCGCCGATCATAAGGGAATTTGTCGCCGCGTAA
>NW_003303602.1:139029-145758 GCF_000142945.1 Phytophthora infestans T30-4
CATGTGAAGAGTCAAGCGACAATCCTTGGAAACCGCTTGCGAGGCCCGGGTCCGTAACGTCGCCAGCGGGAGTGTAAGAGCGCTGGGTAGAGTGACCAAAGCCGGACGTGATACAGTCGAACTCGGCTGAGAGGGAATCGACACTACCGGGAGCATACTTGGCGAAGGAGCAGCCGGAATGGATTGGGCAGGAGCCGGATCAGGGGTTGACGGAGGCTGCCGATGCTTGTGGTGCCGGTGCTTCTTGTGATACTTCTTGTGCTTCTTGTGCTTCTTGGACCGCTTCGACCGGTGACCGGTAGGACTCGACGAAGCACGACGCTTGCGACGCTGCTGCTTCCCCGAAGCCGACGCAGAGGTAGAAGTAGAAGTCGTCCCGTCACCAGAATCCATCGATGAATGTCGGGAGGAGTGGCGATTACTCGGCGGCAAGGAGGACTCATCACTCATCTCATCGTCAGAGCCGAAGATTGCCGCATGCAGACTTCTCGCTTTGGCAGAACGACGAGCATCTTCGGCCGCTGAGTCGGAACCTGAGAGACGGCCAGCCGAGTTCTCGGATAAGGAAATGGGATCCAAGAGCGACCCAGCGGCAGGATTTGTCGAGCCGGTAGACAGTGCAGAACCGTCGCTAGGCCCTAACACCTCGTCGTCAGACGCGTCAAGGTCCTCAAGCAGCTGAGCAGTCACAGTGCGGGCAGTCGCAGCAGATCTCCGGATGGGGCGCCCAGACGGGGACGTCAACACAGCCGAGCTCGCAGGGAGAGACGGCCTGAGGACACTCACAGCCGGAGTCACTAGGTCAGTCGGCGTAGTGGACGCTCAGACCCCTAGAAGGAAAGACGTGGGAGGATCGGCTAGATGACGACTGGGAGCGCCCAACCACCGTGGATACGACGCTGAGCGGTGCACTTGACTGGGGCAACCCAGCGAGGACGGGCGAAGTCGAGCCTGGGGCACAAATGTGGTGTAGTAGAACACACAAATACCGTCAGATGTGGATTCCTTACACAAACCACAACGAATCGCCGAGTTAGGTCGGCGGTTGTATGGCCTGCGCAGAGGGTGGTCCCCTCGCGGTCCGGCTCTTCCGGGACAGACGGGTGGCTCGCTTCCACTCGGTTCCGACTAACCAAGTCAGATCACTTCCGAGGCTCCGCCGAGTTTGGTTCGGCTGAGCTCGTTCACAACCCTGTGCCCTCCACCAAAGGATGGACGACGGCACGCGGGGTCTTCCTCCATCAGATACAGTAGCTTGAGGAGAACTTGAGTGCAAAAGGGCACTGATAGCCTCGTGCCCATCCTCCCCGGGAAGTGGACAAGCGTACGGCTGAGGCGGATGCGGCGTCGGTGAACGATGACGAGGTCCTGCAGCAGTGGGAAACTTGGGGTTGGCATAACGTCGAAGCCGCTGAGTCGAAGTCAAGTTCGCCAAAGGTGTCCGGTGAAGCTGTGCGAGGGTCGGCTCGGGTTGGCTCGTAGCCGCCGCTGAGCTGACTGGAGTCGCAGCCGAGTCTGCCAATGAAGTCACAGAAGACGCTTGACTAGCTGGGAGGACCACACTAGGACCAATGGCGGAACTCGCCACTGGAGCATCTCGGCGAGGATGGACAATTAACTCCAACCGCCGAGTTTCACCAGCTGGAATGTGAAGAACCTCAGGGAAGCGAGACTCCAAGACACGACACAGCCGAGCGTTAAGGAGAAGGTCGGACGGATCAAGTCCAGGAACCTGCAATCCACCGCCAGCAGCAGCAGCCATGTGAGGGTCGTGCATCGGAATAATGCCATTCCGACGGATGAGCCGCTTCTGTCGCAAGATCACAGCCCGCTGCTCAGCGATCATCGACTGAGCGTGCCGCAAAGGTTGAGTGCCGGTGGAGCTGTACAACCGCACCGACTCCTGCAGCTGTTCGAAGTGCTTGGAAGCAATTCCCTGAAGGGTGACGAACGCCGCATCCCTCTCAGAAATGGATCGGAGAAGGACGTCGATCTCGGCGTCTCGATCCAAGACTTGCTGATGATGGAGCTGGGCCTGACCCAACGCAGCGTCAACCTTGCTCTGCTCAGCTGCGATGGCCCGAGCAAGTTTTGCCTCACTCAGAGCTACAGCCTTTCGCAGTGACGCAAGGAGATTAGCTGACTGCGTGGCAGCAGCCTCCAATCGGGTCACCTGCTGTCGTGCCGATGAGAGCTGAGTGGACAAGTCGACATTGCTGAGAGCGAGAGAGTCCTGTCGCCGAGTCAGTGCGCGGTTCACCTCCTGAACAGCTTGATTGTCAGCTCGGAGGTCGCCAATGATCTGTGGATAATCAAGAGCGGCATAGTTGCCTTTCAAGATATCCAACAGTTTCCCCGCAGGAGCAGCATGCAAGATCGCTCGCCGCTGCACGGGATCGGAAGGCTCCACGGAACGAGTAAATCCGTAGGCCACGAGCCTCGCCAAGAAGGTCAATTCTTCTCGGCGCTCATACCCTTGCTCGTTAACTCTGGCCATGAGGGAGTCAAGACTCACTGGAGCAGCCGAGCTTGGCTGATTGGTGGCGCCCGAAGTGGTGTCGCCCGGCAAGCTCGGTGGACCAGGAAGGCGCACGCAAGAAGACCCCACCGACTCCGCGTCAGACTCATGGGAAGTTGTCAGATCGACCAACCCAGCTTCATGCCGGTCGCTGACCCCACGAGTACCGACGGGTCGAGGAATCGACTCAGCTGGCACGCCTTCACCTCGACGAGGAGTTGAAGAAGAAGGATGGCGCCGCGAGTTGTGCTGGAATAACATGCGAAGAGTAAGGAGCTGCCAGGTGAGTGACAGCGGAAGCAACGAACGTACCGAAGAAGGTGGTGGAGAGCCGCGAGACGTCATCAGCCGAGTACGGACCAACGGTGGCAGAACCAAATGAAGGATTAAGACACTCACCAGCTCGGCTCGTATCATAACCGGGGCAGTTGTGGTGTAGGGATTTCCAGATTCGACCATACGCCAACCTACTTTAGGTCAAGAATCGGCTCGGTTTGATAACCCAGAGCTCAGGAGCAAAGGATCACGGTAAGTACTCGGCGATTTGTCCGGATATGCTATCCGGATAGCCGCTGCGCTCAACGGTCGCCGGAACTCAGCTGAAGGGTCGGTAGAGATCCGAAACGACTACATTTCACTAGATATTTGTATAAGAAGCATAGGATTAAATAGGGGGAGCCGAAAGGGCTCCCAGAAGATAACAGAGCAGAATTTTCCAAGTCCAAGACACGTGTACACTTTTCCGGTAAGTCCCTGCATAGGGCTGGATTATGCCTGCCGTCAATACTCGAGAGGCATAGCTTGTAGGGTATTGATTGGTAGCGCCAAGAGATTAGGTCGGTCCGGGTAGGACAAAGTCTCGCTACGCACGAAGAACGTCCCGCATACTCAGCGGGCCGGTACGTCGGATAGCCCGGGTGCCGTAACACTTCTAGCTGAGCAGCCTCTGCGCTCGGTGACCTGTAAAAGCGCTCGCGTGCCGTCGTCCATCCTTTGGTGGAGGGCACAGGGTTGTGAACGAGCTCAGCCGAACCAAACTCGGCGGAGCCTCGGAAGTGATCTGACTTGGTTAGTCGGAACCGAGTGGAAGCGAGCCACCCGTCTGTCCCGGAAGAGCCGGACCGCGAGGGGACCACCCTCTGCGCAGGCCATACAACCGCCGACCTAACTCGGCGATTCGTTGTGGTTTGTGTAAGGAATCCACATCTGACGGTATTTGTGTGTTCTACTACACCACATTTGTGCCCCAGGCTTGACTTCGCCCGTCCTCGCTGGGTTGCCCCAGTCAAGTGCACCGCTCAGCGTCGTGACAACGGAGGTTGGGCGCTCCCAGTCGTCTTCTGGCCGATTCTCTCACGTATCTCCCTCTCGGGGTCTGAGCGTATCCACTACGCTGACTGACCTAGTGACTCCGGCCGTGAGTGTCCTCAGGCCGTCTCTCCCTGCGAGCTCGGCAGTGTTGACGTCTCCATCTGGGCGCCCCATCCGGAGATCTGCTGCGACTGCCCGCACTGTGACTGCTCAGCTGCTTGAGGACCTTGACGCGTCTGACGACGAGGTGTTAGGGCCTAGCGACGGTTCTGCACTGTCTACCGGCTCGACGAATCCTGCCGCTGGGTCGCTCTTGGATCCCATTTCCTTATCCGAGAACTCGGCTGGCAGTCCCTCAGGTTCCGACTCAGCGGCCGAAGATGCTCGTCGTTCTGCCAAAGCGAGAAGCCTTCATGCGGCAATCTTCGGCTCTGACGATGAGATGAGTGATGAGCCCTCCATGCCGCCGAGTAATCGCCACTCCTCGCGACATTCATCGATGGATTCTGGTGACGGGATGACTTCTACCTCTGCGTCGGCTTCGGGGAAGCAGCAGCGTCGCAAGCGTCGTGCTTCGCCTAGTCCTACCGGTCACCGGTCGAAGCGGTCCAAGAAGCACAAGAAGCACAAGAAGCATCACAAGACGCACTGACACCACAAGTATCGGCAGCCTCCGTCGACTCCTGATCCGGCTCCGGCTTAATCCATTCCGGCTGCTCCTTCGCCAAGTATGCTCCCGGTAGTGTCGATTCTCTCTCAGCCGAGCTCGACTGCATCACGTCCGGCTTTGGTCACGTTACCCAGCGCTCTTACACTCCCGCTTGCGACGTTGCGGACCCGAGCTTCGCAAGCGGTTTCCAAGGATTGTCGCTTGACTCATCACATGGCGCAACTCCGCGAGGTGCCGTTTATGCATTTCGGCTCAGCCCGCTGTTGGAATGCGTTTT
Organism: Phytophthora infestans T30-4; assembly: GCF_000142945.1. Classification (NCBI taxonomy): domain Eukaryota; phylum Oomycota; class Peronosporomycetes; order Peronosporales; family Peronosporaceae; genus Phytophthora; species Phytophthora infestans. The sequence continues at coordinate 143,806 of NW_003303602.1, forward strand.
TGGATACACTGAGCGGGGGGGGGGGGTGCAGATGGAGCTCGTAGGAGCTACGCCGTGTTCTCTTGACGGCATTCGAGCTGTGGTGTAGGGATTTCAGATTCGACCATACGCCGACCTACTTTAGGTCAAGAATCGGCTCGGTCTGATAACCCAGAGCTTAGGAGCCAAGGATCACGGTAAGTACTCGGCGATCTGTCCGGATATGCTATCCGGATAGCCGCTGAGCTCAACGGCCGCCTGAAGAAGATCCGAAACGACTACATTTCACTAGATATTTGTATGAGAAGCATAGGATTAAAAAGGAGGAGCCGAAAAGGCTCCCAGAAGATAACAGAGCAGAATTTTCCTAGTCCAAGACAAGTGTACACTTTTCCGGTAAGTCCCTGCATAGGGCTGGATTATGCCTGCCGTCAATACTCGAGAGGCATAGCTTGTAGAGTATTGACTGGTAGCGCCAAGAGATTAGGTCGGTCCGGGTAGGACAAAGTCTCGCTACGCGCGAAAGAAAGTCCCGCATACTCAGCGGGCCGGTACGTCGGATAGCCCGGGTGCCGTAACACTTCTAGCTGAGCAGCCTCTGCGCTCGGCGACCTGTAAAAGCGCTCGCGCGCCGTCGTCCATCCTTTGGTGGAGGGCACAGGGTTGTGAACGAGCTCAGCCGAACCAAACTCGGCGGAGCCTCGGAAGTGATCTGACTTGGTTAGTCGGAACCGGGTGGAAGCGAGCCACTCGTCTGTCCCGGAAGGGCCCGACCGCGAGGGGACCACCCTCTGCGCAGGCCATACAACCGCCGACCTAACTCGGCGATTCGTTGTGGTTTGTGTAAGGAATCCACATCTGACGATATTTGTGTGTTCTACTACACCACAACTGGTGCCGCGACCCGGGAACAGGAGTGTGTGCTTGTTTTTATAAGGTGCCAGCTAACCAAGTTAAGAGGAAGAGAAGAGAAAGAGAAGAGTGAAGATGGTCAAGGGATCAGCAACTCCGAGCGACGGAAGCCCAGCGACGGCTGGAGGATCGCCTCTCGTGGGGTCGGACCCGGCGGATCAACGACTCATCGCCATGACGATGGAGGTGGGACGAACCGTCCAGTTCGACGAGGATGGCCAAGACCAGGAGAGCGAGAACGGAGACGCAAGTGAAGGAGAGTATGAAGAGAAGGCCGAGACCGCTGAGCTCGGAGAAACGAAGACTACCGCCGAGCTACTTGGCGAGGTGGAAGAGTTGACGCTGCAGGTGGGACGCATGGGAGCCCCACGTCCTGTCGAGCGCAATTTATCCGCCGAGCTCGACGAAGGTGCGGACGATGAAGAAGATGAAGAAGACCATGGCGTTGCTCAAGGGGACCGTCCGCCCCTTATTCCAAAAGCGACGAGGAACGCCGATACGCCGAGCGCCAATAAAGTGTTGGCTCGACTCGGCGAGGAGATGAGAACGAGATCGGAATGGATGATGATGTTCGCGCCTGTGGCGATGGCGCAGGCGAAGTGGCCGATGTTGGGTCCCGAGTTAACTCAGCCGGTGCGTGCAGCCAACATCAATCAGTTGGTGGAAGAAACTGTGTTGCTGTTGAAGGCGATGGGCTATCGGTGCAACAGCCGACCAAACAGCCTCATTCTGTCCGACTGGAGTCTGACCCGTGGCGGAGCCGAGCTCTGGCAATGGAAGAAGAAGCTCAGAGTGGCGTTTGGATTGGAGAAGGCCCCTGGCGGAACGAAGAAGGTGTACAGCCGAGTAGCCGAGTTCAAACCACTCGGCGAGGACCCGAGCAAGATTCCTTTGCCAAAAACCTCGGAGACGAAGAGACGTGAAGTGTTCCGCGCTACGCAAGGGACTCCGTACTTCGAAGAATTTCACATGCTGACTCCATTAAAGCTAAACCCGACTCAGCGAGCGCCGAGTCGTGGGCAGCGAAATGTAGGTCGTTATCGTGAATTGTATGACGCTGCA
>NW_003303602.1:149710-161370 GCF_000142945.1 Phytophthora infestans T30-4
GAATTGGAGAGTTACTTGTGGTTTTGCTCGCTTGATGCTGCGAGTGGATTCTGGGCAGTCTTGATGATACGCCGAGCTCGGCAGATCTCAGCGTTCGTCTGTGCACTTGGACACTTTGAATGGTTACGCATGCCGTTTGGATTGAAGAATGCGCCTATGATTTACCAGCGACTGATCGACAACGCTCTATGGGGATACGTTCAACCAAAGGGAGGATGGCAGCTGTTTGCTGAACGAATGGCTATTGCTGAAGCCGAGTCGGGAACTCGGCGAGTCGAGCTCGGCGGAGTCGGCGATTCAACGCCAGGTCAGCTGACGAAGTTTGAAGCGGACCACCAATCACAAGCTGACTGCGATCCGGTCCAAGACCTGGTTAACGGACCAGACGGCGACATGTTCGCTAATGGAGAACCAGACCAGTCTTCTTTGATTCCGGTGTTCAAGCGGAGGTCGTTTGTCGATGATATCTGTTTTGGAGGGAAGACGTTTGACGCCTGCTTGGAAACACTCGACCGACTACTACCCGGTTCACAGAATGTCGAATTAGCATCAGCTTTACCAAGAGTATCTTTGTCCAACCCAAGGTTGATTTCCTATCGCACGAGATTACGCCGAGTGGCATACGCGCTGATGCGAAGAAGATAGCCGCGATCGCCGAGCTCGCCTTCCCGAAATCAAAGAAGGGGATGCAAGCTTTCCTCGGTGCCCTCAACTATTACGGCCGATTCATCCAGAACTTGGCTGTTTATGGAGCGGTACTCTATTAGCTAAAGGATACGGACTTTGGTCCTGGGGGTGACTTGGCGTCAGCAAAAGCGTCATTCGCCGAGCTCAAAAGACGGGTAGCAGAAGCTCCAATTCTGCGTCATTTCGACTCGGCGAAAGAAGTCCACATAATGTTGTACGCCAATGACTGGGCACTGAGCAGTACATTGATGCAACTGCACGACGACAAGCTGCACCCAGTTCGCTTCTGCGGACGCGTACTAAAGGAGAATGAACTCGGCTATCATCCCGCTGAGAAAGAAGTAGTCGCGCTGTTACAATTGCTGAAAGTGTGCTACACTCTCTTGGCGGAGAAGACGCTACACGTCTACACCCGTTTCTCCACGCTGGAGTGGGTGTTTAAGTCAAAGTCGCTGTACGACCGCGCAGTCAGTTTCGCAGTTATGTTGTCGCCCTACGATTTGAAGGCGAAGCGAGTACGTGAACGAGATGTAGACTTCGCCCAGTTGCTCCAGGTGTCGATAACCCCGTTTATCGGACTCGACGATTCCTTGAAGCACCTTGCGCCTTCCTCCAAGAATTCGGCGACAGTTCGAATGGACCCAGAACTGCTATACGACCAAATACCAGCTGACTTTGCGGGATGCGTGCTGTCATTTGATGGCTCAGCGAAGACAGCTAAATACGGCGGGTATGGAAGTTGTTCGTTGATACTGTGGCGCCTTCCGAATTGGGACATTGAGATCGCTGCGAGTGCGTACCTGTCGTCCACCACAGTCAACATCGCCGAGTACACCGGCATGAGCAATGGAGTCTTGGCGGCGATTGACCGAGGGATAACCGATCTGATTATCGTGGGTGACTCCCGGCTTACAATCCAGCAATCCATGGGGGTGATAGCATGCAAGAAGGAAACGTTGCAAGTGGAGCTAGCTCGACACAAGGATCTCACGAAGCAACTCAACTCGGTCCGGTATCGACACATAGCGCGACACTATAACGCAGCGGCTGATTCTCTCGCTACAGAAGCTTTTGAAGCTAAAGCTGGACGAGTCATTCTCGGGACGGATAGGAAAGCAGAACTGAGAATGATTAACCGGGTAGCCGAAGAACTGTACGCCACAGACAGCCCAGCGGAAACCCCGATTGTCACGGCAGTCACTCGTAGCCGAGTACGCCGAGTTCACTTTGAGGACGAGCTGGATGAAGACTCGGCTAGAGCAAGAGGAGGAAGTCAAGATCACGATGCCATATCAACAAATCCTGGAGAATCGGCGTTTGAAAGCAGTGGAGCTGAATTCGAACAAGTCAGCAGGATCTTCTCGGCGATGTCATCCCAGTCGGCTTGAAGTGGGTCTTCCACGTAGACCCGTACAGTCTGAACCATTGTCTTGACTGATCTCTCTTGTTGACCGTTGGCTTGTGGTCGGTAACTCAGCGTAGCTCTTGATCTCGACTGCATCATCTCGGAGAACTTCTGGAATACTTCACTCATAAACCTAGGATCTCGGTCGTGCCGTATCAGAGACGGAGCCCCGAACTGCCTGAAGACGCATTCCTCAAATACCTTGGCCACTTCGAGTGCCCCGGTGTCATTCATAGCCTTAGCGATAACGAACCCCGTGAAGTGGTCCTGGAACAGCAGCAGTGCAGTATTGCCCCGCTGAGTTCGAGGAAGGGGAATCACGAAATCCATTGACACGACTTGTAATGGATGGTCTGACACCACGTTTCCCGGCGAGTAACCCCTCAATTGTGGCTTGCTCTTACTGGTATTGCAGTCCTCGCAGGCCCTAACATGTTTCACCACGTCGGCGTAAAGTCAACATCGCCGAGTACACCGGCATGAGCAATGGAGTCTTGGCGGCGATTGACCGAGGGATAACCGATCTGATTATCGTGGGTGACTCCCGGCTTACAATCCAGCAATCCATGGGGGTGATAGCATGCAAGAAGGAAACGTTGCAAGTGGAGCTAGCTCGACACAAGGATCTCACGAAGCAACTCAACTCGGTCCGGTATCGACACATAGCGCGACACTATAACGCAGCGGCTGATTCTCTCGCTACAGAAGCTTTTGAAGCTAAAGCTGGACGAGTCATTCTCGGGACGGATAGGAAAGCAGAACTGAGAATGATTAACCGGGTAGCCGAAGAACTGTACGCCACAGACAGCCCAGCGGAAACCCCGATTGTCACGGCAGTCACTCGTAGCCGAGTACGCCGAGTTCACTTTGAGGACGAGCTGGATGAAGACTCGGCTAGAGCAAGAGGAGGAAGTCAAGATCACGATGCCATATCAACAAATCCTGGAGAATCGGCGTTTGAAAGCAGTGGAGCTGAATTCGAACAAGTCAGCAGGATCTTCTCGGCGATGTCATCCCAGTCGGCTTGAAGTGGGTCTTCCACGTAGACCCGTACAGTCTGAACCATTGTCTTGACTGATCTCTCTTGTTGACCGTTGGCTTGTGGTCGGTAACTCAGCGTAGCTCTTGATCTCGACTGCATCATCTCGGAGAACTTCTGGAATACTTCACTCATAAACCTAGGATCTCGGTCGTGCCGTATCAGAGACGGAGCCCCGAACTGCCTGAAGACGCATTCCTCAAATACCTTGGCCACTTCGAGTGCCCCGGTGTCATTCATAGCCTTAGCGATAACGAACCCCGTGAAGTGGTCCTGGAACAGCAGCAGTGCAGTATTGCCCCGCTGAGTTCGAGGAAGGGGAATCACGAAATCCATTGACACGACTTGTAATGGATGGTCTGACACCACGTTTCCCGGCGAGTAACCCCTCAATTGTGGCTTGCTCTTACTGGTATTGCAGTCCTTGCAGGCCCTAACATGTTTCACCACGTCGGCGTAAAGACCAATCCAGTAGTAGTCGGCCTTGACTCGGTGATAAGTTCTGACGATGCCTTGATGCCCTCCTTCGATCGAGTTGTGACAGTTATGAAGCATTTCGTCGACCATAGTTGACGGAATCACCAATCTCAATTAGAGGTTCGGTTCGCCGAGTTCGCTCAGTCGGCGAGCTTCATCTCGGCGGTATAACAGGCCGTCTTCGCTAAGTACAAAGACTTCTGCGACTTTGCCGGCATTCTGAGCTCGACGGTGTGTAAGGTCCTTAAATTCACCTCTCAGGTACGCCTTCAGATCGGTCCACCTGAGTTCTTCATCTTGTGCCTTCGCGATTCGTCGTCTCCGCTCAGTCTGTACTGTCACTGGATCAATGTCGTTGGCATTCTGAGCTGTCTGGGCTGACTCCATCTGCGACCTTGTTTCGACATTCGGGGTCGTGTGGTTAGTCCGTTGAGTCGACGCGGTACACGCTATCAACAACTCAAGAGACTCGACTCGGCGAGAAACCCCTTTCTATCTGGTACATGGCTGGGACGCCAAGTCTACGCTCAAGGCTATGACGAGCTCAATACGACGTGGACAGGGACGCCCAGTCAACCCGGCGGACGCAGTCGAGTGGCGCCAAGAAGCGAACAGACAACGAGAAGTGGCCCTTCGATTAGCAGCTGAGTTCCAAGTGCGAGAGAAAGCACGACGAGCTCGAGAGCACAGCGAAACACTGAGCAAGAAGGAGAAAAGATCCATCCCCAACACAGCAGATGACGAAGATGGAGTTGCAGAACGAGGCGATGAATCCACCGAATCCTTGTTCAAAGAAGGAGATCAAGTCTGGTTGTTTATGGAGCGAGTCAAGTCGGGCCTGACCAAGAAGTTAGCCCGCCGATGGCATGGACCATTCAAGGTGAAGAAGAAGGTGGAAGAATTCGCCTATGAATTGGAGTTACCCGACAAGAGTGGATATAGGTTCTACCCAGTGGTCCATGTATCACGTCTAAAGGCAGTCACCGAACTCGGCGGAAGACCAAAGACGAGGCTAATCGCCGACCTCGAAGAGACTCAGCGATTTGACTTTGACATAGAATTACTGCCTGAAGACAGCTGGGAGCCAGACACAAGTACGAACCAGTATGAAGTCGAAGCAATTCTCGACGATGAGCTACCATTATCCACGAGTACGTCCCGGTCACAACGGAAGTTTAAGCTTAAGTGGGTCGGCTACGATGAGCCTACTTGGGAACCACGGTCGAATTTGTCATGTGGAGGTCTCCTGTTTGACTATCTACGACATAAGAAGCGTGAAAACCGTCTGCAAATGGTGCAAGTTGCAGATGAGGATTAACAGCTATTGCACCAAAAGTTACACCAACTCAGCGGACGACACAGGCCGAGTTGAGATGGAATGCTACTGTGTCGAAATTACATATACTGAATAATTACGAAATGAAGTCCTGAACGATACCTACGGGACGCCCAGTCAAAAGAAGAAAATTAAAAAGTTGGCGATCCGGACTCCAAGTGAGTTGGACCCGACGGAGACAACTGGGAAGAGCTCAGCGGACTCGACGATTGGAGGCGTGGCGTCGTAGCAGACGTCATCCCTTGGGAAACTGCGGAAGGAGATGCAACATTCGCAGCCGTGGCAAGAAGTATTATCGCCGAGCTAGCCAACGAAGCTGACGCCGAACCAGGTGGAAGAAGAACCGGTGCCTCAGGGTCCGACTCGGCTGAAGTGAGTTGAGGCGGATCCGTTCCACTGGGGAGTGGAGTGCCGAACAGAGACATACTCGGAGACGCGCCTCGGAGATTGGGAGAACCTAACCCATCGTCCGCCGAGTCGTCATCAGACGCACTCTCGTCATCCGAGCCGAGTTCACCGATTGAAGACCCAGCGAAGATGTGGATACCTTGACGATTCAGCCGCGGTGGAGCACCCTGAGCGTATGCAGGAGGCGCTTGTTCGGCAAGATCGAAGTCTTCTTCAATCGCGTCGTCAACAACCTGAGGATCAATGCCGCGCGGAGCGAAAACCAAGAAGTCCACGTTCCGAGCGCGGAAGCAGGTGTTATACGGGGGGACCGCCCGGTCAGTTAGCCACCAAGCTCGCCAGGGCTCGGCTAGATCCACATCGTGAGCACATTGAACCCAGTCTCTCCCGGAGGGAACCCACGAGAGGTTAACAGGAGAGTAATGAGGGATGGACGGACCGAAATAAACCTCAGCGTCCACAAGAGGAGCAGGTTCATCGCCGAGCTTCTGAGTGACCGCCGAGTAAAGCTGGTCGTAAACAGTGACAACCAAGGATCGTAGGGTGTCACTACGGCGTTTGCGCTCGCGCTTGTACACCAGCCACAGCTCATACACCTCAGCAAGCTGAGCGGGCGTGGCAGCCGGGTTGACGTCAGGATGGAGACCCATCAACACACTGGGCTCGACGATCCAATGACGACGCTCATAGAGAGCCACAAAATAACGGGTCGTTTGGCCATCTGTCTTGATGGGCCTCCCCGCCGAGTCCAAAGGACTGTCGCCACGAAGCTTCACCCACATATCTCCAAGAACTTGCATCAAAGTTCGAGGTCGGGTCTGAGAAGCCAAACACCGCCGAGCTTCCTCCAGTATCGACGGAGAAAAGAAGAAAGAAAGCTCAGGGAGCATCCGCCGAAGACGCTGACAAGGATGGCTCGGATCGAAAACGGCCATGAAAGCTCGAATGCCGTCAAGAGAACACGGCGTAGGTGGCACACGACTCTTGCCTCCTACGAGCTCCATCTGCACCCCTCCGCTCAGTGTATCCAATAACGCATTCCAACAACGGGCTGAGCCGAAATGCATAAATGGTACCTCGCGGAGTTGAGCCATGTGAAGAGTCAAGCGACAATCCTTGGAAACCGCTTGCGAGGCCCGGGTCCGTAACGTCGCCAGCGGGAGTGTAAGAGCGCTGGGTAGAGTGACCAAAGCCGGACGTGATACAGTCGAACTCGGCTGAGAGGGAATCGACACTACCGGGAGCATACTTGGCGAAGGAGCAGCCGGAATGGATTGGGCAGGAGCCGGATCAGGGGTTGACGGAGGCTGCCGATGCTTGTGGTGCCGGTGCTTCTTGTGATACTTCTTGTGCTTCTTGTGCTTCTTGGACCGCTTCGACCGGTGACCGGTAGGACTCGACGAAGCACGACGCTTGCGACGCTGCTGCTTCCCCGAAGCCGACGCAGAGGTAGAAGTAGAAGTCGTCCCGTCACCAGAATCCATCGATGAATGTCGGGAGGAGTGGCGATTACTCGGCGGCAAGGAGGACTCATCACTCATCTCATCGTCAGAGCCGAAGATTGCCGCATGCAGACTTCTCGCTTTGGCAGAACGACGAGCATCTTCGGCCGCTGAGTCGGAACCTGAGAGACGGCCAGCCGAGTTCTCGGATAAGGAAATGGGATCCAAGAGCGACCCAGCGGCAGGATTTGTCGAGCCGGTAGACAGTGCAGAACCGTCGCTAGGCCCTAACACCTCGTCGTCAGACGCGTCAAGGTCCTCAAGCAGCTGAGCAGTCACAGTGCGGGCAGTCGCAGCAGATCTCCGGATGGGGCGCCCAGACGGGGACGTCAACACAGCCGAGCTCGCAGGGAGAGACGGCCTGAGGACACTCACAGCCGGAGTCACTAGGTCAGTCGGCGTAGTGGACGCTCAGACCCCTAGAAGGAAAGACGTGGGAGGATCGGCTAGATGACGACTGGGAGCGCCCAACCACCGTGGATACGACGCTGAGCGGTGCACTTGACTGGGGCAACCCAGCGAGGACGGGCGAAGTCGAGCCTGGGGCACAAATGTGGTGTAGTAGAACACACAAATACCGTCAGATGTGGATTCCTTACACAAACCACAACGAATCGCCGAGTTAGGTCGGCGGTTGTATGGCCTGCGCAGAGGGTGGTCCCCTCGCGGTCCGGCTCTTCCGGGACAGACGGGTGGCTCGCTTCCACTCGGTTCCGACTAACCAAGTCAGATCACTTCCGAGGCTCCGCCGAGTTTGGTTCGGCTGAGCTCGTTCACAACCCTGTGCCCTCCACCAAAGGATGGACGACGGCACGCGGGGTCTTCCTCCATCAGATACAGTAGCTTGAGGAGAACTTGAGTGCAAAAGGGCACTGATAGCCTCGTGCCCATCCTTCCCGGGAAGTGGACAAGCGTACGGCTGAGGCGGATGCGGCGTCGGTGAACGATGACGAGGTCCTGCAGCAGTGGGAAACTTGGGGTTGGCATAACGTCGAAGCCGCTGAGTCGAAGTCAAGTTCGCCAAAGGTGTCCGGTGAAGCTGTGCGAGGGTCGGCTCGGGTTGGCTCGTAGCCGCCGCTGAGCTGACTGGAGTCGCAGCCGAGTCTGCCAATGAAGTCACAGAAGACGCTTGACTAGCTGGGAGGACCACACTAGGACCAATGGCGGAACTCGCCACTGGAGCATCTCGGCGAGGATGGACAATTAACTCCAACCGCCGAGTTTCACCAGCTGGAATGTGAAGAACCTCAGGGAAGCGAGACTCCAAGACACGACACAGCCGAGCGTTAAGGAGAAGGTCGGACGGATCAAGTCCAGGAACCTGCAATCCACCGCCAGCAGCAGCAGCCATGTGAGGGTCGTGCATCGGAATAATGCCATTCCGACGGATGAGCCGCTTCTGTCGCAAGATCACAGCCCGCTGCTCAGCGATCATCGACTGAGCGTGCCGCAAAGGTTGAGTGCCGGTGGAGCTGTACAACCGCACCGACTCCTGCAGCTGTTCGAAGTGCTTGGAAGCAATGCCCTGAAGGGTGACGAACGCCGCATCCCTCTCAGAAATGGATCGGAGAAGGACGTCGATCTCGGCGTCTCGATCCAAGACTTGCTGATGATGGAGCTGGGCCTGACCCAACGCAGCGTCAACCTTGCTCTGCTCAGCTGCGATGGCCCGAGCAAGTTTTGCCTCACTCAGAGCTACAGCCTTTTGTGGTGAAGTGCTTTCTCAGAAATAAGAGAATGGTCCTGACGCGGGGTCACTATCCCGAATCAATGACAATTTCAAGTGATTATAGAGGATTTGGGTTGTTTGGCACGGGTGCAAGTTGCCTGTGGTGGATTAGCCATGGCGAGCAGCACCCCGTATGGAATGACGATGGATCTGATATGAGCGATGTACGAGAAGGCAAGATCCACCAAGACTTACCTCGGATCCACCCTTACCTGGATTCACTAAGATGGATATGGGATATACTATACAAGAGTGGATCGAGTGTGGATCCTATGAAGGAAGGATGGTCGGTGCCCTCTGACGGTGGATCTAGTAGCCACGGCTAATGAGGAGTCAAAATCCACCGCGAGGTACCCCGGATCCCATACTTCTGAGTTCGTATCCAAGGAGGGAGGATCCCGCCTGGAGGGACCTGGATCCAGGGTATAGGGATGAGGGATACAGTGGATCTCGAACTTTCGTGGGACAACGGAGATCACAGACGGTTGCGAGATGATGTTGGATGATTGGAGAGCTCGGATCCACGGCGAGTGTACCATTACAGTGAGGTGGATCCAAGCGACCTGGATCCGGATGAGTGTACCCATAATAGGGTGACCATGATGATTACGTCATATATCCGGTGGATCTGAAGATAACACAGCTGGGATGATGGGTCAAGAGAAGAAGGGACATGCAGCCGAGCCTGGTAAGGGATTTAGCAGATGAAAGACATAGAAGGTAGAAACCCAGGCAGGTATAGGCTTAAATATCAATACAGTCCTCAATTTGCACAGTATCACGCAAGTGCCTTCCTGCCCTCAAGAACCGGAACTACATTGGCCGTACGAGCTCCGAGAAGGTTGGGAATTGCGAATCTAGTGTTGGTAGTGATAACTGGATAATACATTGGCCAGATCCTACAACCTAGTGAGCTTTTCCTTTACTTGTGCAGATCCGACAGGCTAACCGAATTTACTACTTGGTCGGTTACACCCTAGGGGCTCTCAACTCTCAAGATCCCGTCACAGGAGGCGGCAAGTACGACGCAAAGGAACTACAAAGGCAAGGGAACACACCCGCAAGGCAACCCCACGGCCAGATCCACGATCTAGGCCCCGGATCCATAAGCTCGAATATTCGCTTAGGATACGGAACCATCCACGGACGCAGAGTGAAGATTTTCCACTGCTGCTCCACCCCATCCCCACGTCTCGCCAAGACACTCAAGCTTCACCACTTGAACTCTTCGGAAGTTACCGAGAGAGCAGATCCCGCCCTACCGACGGGTACACAAGGTGAGGAAAGTTCAGCAGAACACGGATCATCGGGGGACCCCCTCCGTTAGTCGGTGTCTGGGCGCAGTTGGTAAGTTGGATCTGGCAATCTCGCAGATTTTGCTGATCCCGCTACACCACAATGGTGCGCGTGCCCGGATCTTTTGGTGACTCGGGATTTCACCGTGAGTCCCAAGAAGATGGTTAAGTGAAGATTGAGCCAGGGGAAGAGGCGTCGTCGGAGGTCGGATCGACGAAGACGCTGCTGAATGAAACAAGATCCGCGGATCGATGGAGTTTTGGGAGGAACTCTGTCGACGGAAGAGAGGTGGATCCGGATCCGGATCTAGAAGAGAAACCTCTCTATCCTCCCCAGGTCCCCTCGGGGACCCCTGCGGATCTTGACGTAGGTCAAGATCCGCTAACAAAACAAGGGAAAGTGAAGGCGAAACGGTATGCATTTGCAGATTCACCGATTAAGCCAACACCGTACCTAAACCCAAGCCCGCTAGTCGAAGAAACAAGAAAGAAGACGAAAACGAGTAAGACTACGCGGAAGAAGATGCAAGCTCCAGAGTCGGAAGAAGACCAAGCTGGATCCAGGTCAAGCTGGTCCGACAAGGATCTCGAGTTTGTGTATCGCCACCAAGCTTTACGCGACTTCCTGCATCAAGATCCTGTCATGCAGATCCTGAATCCACGACAGATCGAAGATCCAAGGGAACCGGTGAGAGCACCAACGAAAACGGCGAACAAGTTGGTGGCAGTCAAAGATCTATTACGTTTGCTTACGGAGTCAGGCATCGTAGCTGGTGTGTTCGAAGCAGAGGATATCTTCGAGCTAGACCTGGATCTCATAGTATCCGCGACGCGGGACCTCTTTGCCAGAGTTAAGTCCATCACCGGAGAAAGGTCGCGCACTATGGATCCAGTGTCGTCGCCGAGGATCAGCCAAGCTGCGTCCTCAAACTACGAATCCGCCGCTGAGGATGAGTCAGACACGTCGTCTGAACCACGACGCATGACTTTAGGACCCTCCGGGGCATCCATGCTGGAAGCGCGGGCGAGGATCCGAGGACAGGAAGCCCCGGTGAACGTGAAAGCTCGGGATCCAGTACGCCCTACGCGTGATTTGACACAATCCAGCCAGGATCGAGCCAGATCCGGCAAGAAGCCAGTGGGATTATCGTCAGATCAGGCTCGAGGTAATCGCCTCACGGATCCAGTCCCGCCAGTGGACCAGACGGCCACAGGCTCTTCCGACACTTCCTCGGGCACCCTGCAGCGACACTTCGAAGCTGCGATGAGTCGTTTCCCGGCCGAACAGGGTATGAGAGCGCCCGTGCCACAAGTGCAAGTGCTCCACGAATATGGAGCACGAGACGTGGAGATGGAGTCCGTGGAGGGAGACAGCTCCCATGATGAGTTCGACCCAGATGATCTGGATGGCCCATCCACTTCGTCAGCAGTGGTAGCAGCAGCCACAGCCGGGGCAGGTGTTTCGTCCATGAGTCAGAGGGTACGGATCTCAGCCATATCGGACCTGAAGGAGTTCACGGGCAAGGATCAAGATGAGGACCGAGCGAGAACATGGATCAGCAAAGTCAAGTCGGCCCTCATGAGAGATCAAGCGTCGGATGCTGAGAAGTGTTTGACCTTTGCGGATCTGCTAGCGGGGCCAGCCAGGAACTGGTATCGGCAGCTGGGCAGATCCACCAGGAACAAGTGGCCAGATTTGCTGCGCAGCTTCCAGACCCAGTACTGTGGATTGGGAGTGTCGGTGGCACGACAATACTACCATGCTCGCCGCAGATCGGATGA
>NW_003303602.1:163045-165532 GCF_000142945.1 Phytophthora infestans T30-4
ACCAACCGGGGACCTTTCCATAGTCAGGCTACGATTACAAACGGAATCGTGGAAGGACTTCCTGTCAAGAACTTTCTCGTTTACAAAGAAAAGCTAAACGGACAAAAGGACGAATGTCGAGAGGGGGTTATACCGGATTGGCACAGTTCACAGACCTGAGCTGAATTTGATTGCCAGTGTCATGGATGGACCAACCGTCCTGTCTCACTTCAATGCTACGGGGGTGTAGTACCCCGACCGTCAACCCCTTCACAGACGCGCAAGGTCCTGAAAGTAGTCGACGTGCCAAGCTCCCCAACTCGTGAAAAGTCTATCAAGATGGCATGGGGAGAAGCAGATATTTCATGACCAACTGGGCTTGCAAAGATACTCGAATTCAGGTATTTACTTGCTCTTTTCTTATCCTGTATTATACATGACAATATAAACTAACGGTCGAATGTTTTCCTGTATACTACAGAGAGCGATGAAAATGAAGAAATATTACCACACAATCTTTCTTGGGTTAGTTGACATGGCGCTTACCAACGCATACATCATCTATCGACGTATTCAAGGCAATCTTGCTCCCGGTAAAGCACCTCCGACACATGCTGAGTTTCAGCGGCTGATGCAGACTGCACTACTCAGCATTGGACCGGCTGACTTTGCAGGAGACTTGTCAGTTGAAGCATTGGCAGACACTCCGGTTTCCCGCTCGTCAGCTCCGCGCTACACGCTACCAGCCCAACACACGACTAAACAAGTGAGCGTATTTCGCACAACACGTGGAAAGGACGGGACCTACTCACAGAAGCGCCGTCAATACGGCTGCAAAGTGTGCTCGTTGCTGCGTCCGGGCAAGAACCCGTGGGAAACCACGTTTTACTGTGTGGAGTGCTCTGAAGTGAGGATGCGGAGCGTGGATGACAATACCGCCGTTGGAAGAGGGAAGGTGTATCTATGCCAAAAGGTGCGGCAACATGATCCTAGTGGACCTACAAACTCGGCCACCTGCAGCCAGATATGGCACGATCTATGGCGGGGAGGAGCGACAATTCCTCCCGGTCTCAAGGCTATTCGGCTACTAGAGCAGGTGCGCAACGTATAGACGACGAGCTGGAAGGTGACAGTTGTTGCGATGACGGTTCCAGCGTAGGGTCGGGAAATTCACGAAGCACAGCGAGCGCTACGAATGCAGGATGTTCTGCAGAGAATATTTGTGAAGTAGTACAGACAGCAGTGATTTAATCAATCCTATGAATAATCAAATATGGAATGAATGCAAACTCTCTGTGAGTGATGGTTTTTGTTGATATTTAGAAATTTTCCCTGTAGCCGATTTGTGCGATACAGGATATAGTGCCATATGTTAGAACCACCATTTTAACTCTTACCCTGTACTGCACAGAGTAGATAACTGACAGAGATTGTGAGCTTGGAAAAACTCCGCAAATAATAAACTTAAGTCATTTCTTACCCTGTAGAATACAGGGTAATTTCCGCCCGAAAACGCGGGGCTAGAGGGGTTAAGATCTACAAATACGACAATAGTGATATTCTAGCACAACACCTACCCGTGGAAGAAAAACTGAAAAGTAAATTTTCTAAAAAAAAATCTCCAAGCATTTGTAAAGTAAGCAATATTTTCTTTCGTACACCAAGTTTCTATAAGTTTATACCCATGCCAAACCGTTACTTGGAGTGAAAGCTGTGAAGTTTATACAAATTGGTAGAAAAATAAACGGAAAATGTACAGCCCATGTTTCAATCACCATGTTTAAAACTGTTTTGTATCCATGTGTGGCCATGTTTGTAATTTATATCTCCCGCCCCAGTTGTTAATTACCGATCGAGCCAGCCATTCTGCACGCGGCGCACGCGCTGGAGCGCCATTTTACTCCGGTCGGAGCGACCGAAACGAAGCCCCGCTATACATCCTGACCTGCTGTACATCCGGTAAGTACCTCTATGACCGCGTAGCGCCGTTCTGTCTCCTATGATATCCCGTATAACGCCCAAAACTGACGAGCTTTTGCCACGTGTCAGTTCCAGATTCCCCAATCGGGCAGACCACCGTACGGAACGAGTCCAGAGCCACGCATAGTGCCCCGAGGTCCCATCGCTCCTCTTTGTGCCGAGCAGGTAGCTCTGGTCAGCATGTCTTGACGCGAGATGTTGCTAGCACTTAGCAAGTTATGAATGTATAAAAGCCGATCTTTATTGTTAAATTGCAAATTTCGTTCGGCGGTGTAGCTCATCCACGGGCTTACTGTAACTCCTGAACTCCTGACGCGTACGTGTAACGTAGCTGGATGGATGCTAAAATGCTCCATGATTCACCCATGTTTTGAACATGTGCTAACCATGTATGATCTGTGCTCAGGTCATTATCTATTCAGAACATGGCACGCACAAAGAAAACCGCGCCACTTATGCTAGCCATGCAGCAGAAGACAGAGGGGCCAAGTAGCAGTGATGGGGACACTGATGTGGTTCCTGCTGCCC
>NW_003303602.1:165632-175453 GCF_000142945.1 Phytophthora infestans T30-4
TCCGCCGAGCTACTTGGCGAGGTGGAAGAGTTGACGCTGCACGGTGGGACGGATGGGAGCCCCACGTCCTGTCGAGCGCAACCTATCCGCCGAGCTCGACGAAGGTGCGGACGATGAAGAAGATGAAGAAGAACATGGCGTTGCTGAAGGGGACCGTCCGCCCCTTATTCCGAAAGCGACGAGGAACGCCGATACGCCGAGCGCCAATAAAGTGTTGGCTCGACTCGGCGAGGAGATGAGAACGAGATCGGAATGGATGATGATGTTCGCGCCTGTGGCGATGGCGCAGGCGAAGTGGCCGATGTTGGGTCCCGAGCTAACTCAGCCGGTACGTGCAGCCAACATCAACCAGTTGGTGGAAGAAACTGTGTTGCTGCTGAAGGCGATGGGCTATCGGTGCAACAGCCGACCAAACAGCCTCATTTTGTCCGACTGGAGTCTGACCCGTGGCGGCGCTGAGCTCTGGAAATGGAAGAAGAAGTTGAGAGTGGCGTTTGGATTGGAGAAGGCCCCTGGTGGAACGAAGAAGGTGTATAGCCGAGTAGCCGAGTTCAAACCACTCGGCGAAGGCCCAAGCAAAATTCCTTTGCCGAAGACCCCGGAGACGAAGAGACGTAAAGTGTTCCGCGCTACGCAAGGGACTCCGTACTTCGAAGATTCCCACATGCTGACTCCAATGAAGCTAAACCCGGCTCAGCGAGCGCCGAGTCGTGGGCAGCGGAATGTTGGTCGTTACCGTGAATTGTATGACGCTGCAGACGAGGCTGAGGCTTACGAGGAGGATGATGAAGACGACGACGCCTTCGACGTGAGAGGTAACCGTAAAGAAACCGTGAAGGACTACATCCGAAACTTGAGCTTTGACGCGGCTGAAGAGGACTCGACGCAGTACCTAGAAGTCCGAACCCACGCCTCGCTCGACAAAATCGCCGAGTTCGAAGGAAAGCGCTACCGCTCAGACGCGTCGCTCCAGTGGCTCAAGCGTTTCATCTACGAGATGAAGAGCACCAGGATGCCCCAAAGTGCCTGGTGCGAACCTTTCTCGCTATGCTTGGGACGCGCGGCGAAGAGTTGGTACAGGCAGCTGCCGAAGAAGACTCAGCGACGTTGGAAACTACTCAGCGAGGCGTTCCTGGATTATTATTGCTCACAGTTCGACCAATCCGCCCGCACACGTTACTACTCGGCGAGACGTAAAGTCAACGAACCGATCTGCGACTTCCTGATCCGACTCAACGGGTATACTCGGACAGCCAAGATCCAGTACGAGAAGGGTGGCGCCGACGCGGCTGACCATGTCGACACTTCTTGCTGCATTGTGGTGATGACGATGTGATGGATTTGATGTACCCTTTGCAGTTGGAAGACATCGGTAAGGTGGAACAGATAATATCGTCGGATCCTCGGCGAGAAGCGCAAGAAGCAACGCGACCGACTCGTGATCGCACGAGGCCGAGATGACAAGCGGAAGGATCAGAGCCGCCGAGATGAACGACGAGATGGACGTCAAGATGAGAAGCGCAGTCGCAAAGAAGAAAACCGCGACCGCCGAGTCACTGTCGCTGACGCTGACTCCGACGGGGAGGAACTCATCGATCAACACCCGCCGAGTCCGTACAACTCCGAAGACGAATGGGATGATGAGGACCAGTCCGGAGGACACGACTCAGCGGAAAACGACGACTACATAGACGCCGGCGTTTCCAATGAAAAAGGAAATACACCGGACCGCCGAGAGAACTCGGCGGGAGACCAGAATGGCTCAATCGAAGCTGGGGAAACTCGGCGAACCGACCTCCGCGATCGTACAACCAACGAGAACAGTCGAACCGTGGAGATGGATCACGCGACAACTCTCAGCGTGGACCTTGTGCAGCTTGTGGAAGAAGGGGGCACTCGGCTCACTACTGTCGACGACGCTGCAAATTCTGCAGACAAGTCCATGAAGGCGGCCCGTGTGAGCTGTTTCGTCAATATTAGAAGCTGGCTGCGCTCGTAAAAAACTCTGTCGACAAGTCGCAAGTGCCAGAAGACCTGCAAAACCTTAACGCGCCGAGTGATTTAAACTCGGCGGCCCGCCAATACTGACTGGGTTGGAATATGCCGGGCTGCCATAGTCAGCTGAACCTGCAGTTGAGGCGAACTTCTTGTTTGCCTTCGTAGGCGAAGCAGGACGGCCCGAGGGAAGAAGCGGGGATGGCAATTGGATGTGTGAAATCGACGGAATTGAACGTGAGCTCGGTGAGTTAGATGATAACCACCGAGCGATTGCGAGTGTAACTCGGCAGTCAGACCAGGCTGTGCATCGTACCAGAATCATGAAGCTGCTTCCGGGAGAACGGCTGGGATGGTGGTCAGCACAGACGTTTGATCGCCGAGTTAGAATGAGAGCTCTCGTATTGGGTGCAGTGAACGACCGAAGGACCAAGATACTATTGGATACCGGAGCAATGTCTCGGCGATTAGTGAATACTTCGCGAGGAAACTGCGTCTGAAGAGAGTGGCCAGCCGAGATAAGCGAATCGACATACAAGGAATAAGTGAGGACAGAATGGTGACAACGTCAAGAGCAGTTGTGAAGGTGACACTCGGCTGGGAAGTGGCATACGAGTTTGAAGTATGGATAATGCCTCATCATGCAGGAGTCGATTTGATTCTCGGCACTGACTTCATGATCCCAGCTGGGATCCGTCTGGATCTGTACAACTCGGCGGTCAAGCTACCCGATGAGATGGTGATTCCACTCATCCGATCAAGAAATGTGCCGACCAAGACAATGTTCGTACCAAATGTCCCATGCGGGCCACCAGACGGGTTAACAATCGAAAGTCGAATGACCGCTGAGCTCAAATTGCCCAGGCGACAACCCAGTGAGTCGACGCATGACTTGTGGGTGCGACGGACGAAGGGTTGGATTCCAACAGTTGTTTTTAATCGCCGAGGAAGACCAACCCATGTCCTGCTTACGAACGTACGACCCAAGTCAGTCTGGTGCCCACCTCACTTTTATGTGATAAAATGGCAACCACACGGAGTACTGGCCAATGAGGGATATGTCCGCGTGAACTCGGCGAAGTACCGTGACTGGCAGATATTGGCCTTTGAGTCGGCGATGGATAAAGATTTGCTGCAGAAAGAACAACAACTCCAACGGCGGTGGAAAGACGATCTCCAGTGGAGAGTGGACCAGAGTTAACATGCGCCGAACGCTGGGGAAGGATCGAAGCCGACACTGAAGCCGGCGACTACGAGACGCGTCGGGGTAACGCAGACGTCATATCGACTTCAGGGGTGACAAGGGGTGACCCGGCTATAAACTCAGCGTTCAAGCTGGAAGACGTCCGAGCGGATCGTACGCCGGTGCTACACAATGGCCAAGATGTCTCCTATCAGCTGTACAAGTTTGAAGACGATGGCGCCATTTCTGACGTCAACACGAACTCAGCGGTTGAAGGAACAAGTGAAGTAAGGGCCAAGGAAGACGTGTCGGCGACTGAAGGCTCAGCTATAACGGAAGGAGACCTTGAAGGACGCTCGGAACGCGCCCTAAGTGGCGCCCAAACCGTTGCTGACAACCGAGCCAAGTTTGGAGTCATTAGACCAAGTTCCGCAGCCGTGTTGAACTCAGCGATGGGTACACCGGAAGCCTGCATTATCCAGTCGGGGGCAGTGGACTCGGCGTCAGCAGATCTAAACACTGAGAGTGCCTCGGACGTGACCACAGCATGTTGTCTGGATGTCAGCTATGCCGAAGACGCGTTTGCATGCACGAAAGTTAGTTCTGTCGTCACAACAACTCAGCGGATGATCACTCCGACGCGACCAAGGATTATGATAGTCGGGAGGTACTACTACCTGAAGGAATAAAGCCGAACGACGACCCAGCTACGGCGGACTCAGCGTTGGAGACTATAGAGACTACGACCGGTCCGGAAGTGGTTAGACAGCGTGACAATGATACCATCTACCTCGGAGCCAAGTTTGAAAACGCAGGAGTCAGATCGACCATCGCAGTGAACTCAGCGATTACGGGCCCTGACGCAGCCGACAACTATGAATTACCAGAGGTATCACTGTTGGAAGGTACTATAGCTGAGGTCGGAGTAACGAACTCAGCGGCGACGGTGTTCGACCCCGGCGGAATTGACTACAGTTTAGGACAAGCTGAAAATGACGAGTGCAACTCGACGAGAGATTCAACGGAAACCCTAAGACAACACTACTTGGCTATCGCCGCGACCGAAGACGAGCAAGAGGATGATGTTGACGATGGTACGACCAACGCCTTTGAGCGTAGTGGAACAGATCTGGAATTGACGGACTACGCTCACGAGCTGGCCTTCCTTCCCGACCTCACTGAAGTTGAACCTACCGAACTCGACTATGGCGCTGCAAACGTCAAGTCGAGTTGTCATACGCCAGCACAGTCGGCTAAATTGGTGACAGAGCTGCAAAGCACGAAGGGATAATGATTTCAAGTGGTAATGCCCTGCCGCCTCCAGCGTACGGAGCATTGTGCGACATCGACGTTCAAGGGCACTCACCCATTAAGCAGAGAGCTCGGCGGATACCTCTCCGCCACTTGAGCAAGCTTTACGAGTTGTTGAAGGGGCTACTTCGAGCTGGGTTGATATTGTTCTCGAGCAGCCTTGGGCCTCGCCAGTGGTGATAGTGCTCAAGAAAAATGGTGTGGATATTCGGCTATGGCAGTGACTCATATAACTCGGTTTAATGCAGTTACGATGCCGATGGAATACGCTATGCCACTGGTTGATGACCTGCTTACCGAATTGGAAAGCTATTTGTGGTTTTGCTCGCTCGATGCTACGAGTGGATTCTGGGCAGTCTTGATGACACGCCGAGCTCGGCAGATCTCAGCGCTCGTCTGTGCACTTGGACACTTCGAATGGTTACGAATGCCGTTTGGATTAAAAAATGCGCCTATGATTTACCAGCGACTGATCGACAACGCTCTATGGGGATACGTTCGACCAAAGGGAGGATGGCAGCTGTTTGCCGAACCAATGGCTGTTGCTGAAGCCGAGTCGGGAACTCGGTGAGTTGAGCACGGCGGAGTCAGCGATTCAACGCAGAGTCAGCTGACGAAGTTTGAAGCGGACCACCAATCAAAAGCTGACTGTGATCCGGTCCAAGACCTGGTCAACGGACCGGACGGCGACATGTTTGCTAATGGAGAACCAGACCAGTCTTCTTTGATTCCAGTGTTCGAACGGAGGTCGTTTGTCGATGATATCTGTTTTGGAGGGGAGACGTTTGACGCCTGCTTGGAGACACTCGACCGATTACTAGCCCGGTTCACAGAATTTCGAATTAGCATCAGCTTTACCAAGAGTATTTTTGTCTAATTCAAGGTTGATTTCCTATCGCACGAGATTACGTCGAGTGGCATACGCGCTGATGCGAAGAAGATAGCCGCGATCGCCGAGCTCGCCTTCCCGAAATCAAAGAAAGGGATGCAAGCTTTCCTCGGTGCCTTGAACTATTACGGCCGATTCATCCAGAACTTGGCTGTTTACGGAGCAGTACTCTATCAGCTCAAAGATACGGACTTGGCCCTGGGGGTGACTTGGCGTCAGCAAAAGCGTCATTCGCCGAGCTCAAAAGACGGGTAGCAGAAGCTCCAATTCTGCGTCATTTCGACTCGGCGAAAGAAGTACATATAATGTTGTACGCCAATGAGTGGGCACTGAGCAGTACATCGATGCAACCGCACGACGACAAGCTGCACCCAGTTCGCTTCTGCGGACGCGTACTAAAGGAGAATGAACTCGGCTATCATCCCGCTGAGAAAGAAGTAGTCGCGCTGTTACAATTGCTGAAAGTGTGCTACACTCTCTTGGCGGGAAAGACGCTACACGTCTACACCCGATTCTCCACGTTGGAGTGGGTGTTTAAGTCGAAGTCGCTGTACGGCCGCGCAGTCAGTTTCGCAGTTATGTTGTCGCCCTACGATTTGAAGGTGAAGCGAGTACGTGAGCGAGATGTAGACTTCGCCCAGTTGCTCCAGGCGTCGATAACCCCGTTTATCGGACTCGACGATTCCTTGAAGCACCTTGCGCCTCCCTCCAAGAACTCGGCGACAGTTCGAATGGACCCAGCGCTGCTATACGCCCGAATACCAGCTGACTTTGCAGGATGCGTGCTGTCATTTGATGGCTCAGCGAAGACGGCTAAATACGGCGGGTATGGCAGTTGTTCGTGGATACTGTGGCGCCTTCCGAATTGGGACATTGAGATTGCTGCTAGTGCGTACCTGTCGTCCACCACAGTCAACATCGCCGAGTACACCGGCATGAACAATGGAGTCTTGGCAGCGATTGACCGAGGAATAACCGATCTGATTATCGTGGGTGACTCCCGGCTTGCAATACAGCAATCCATGGGGGTGATAGCATGCAAGAAGGAAACGTTGCAAGTGGAGCTAGCTCGACACAAGGATCTCACGAAGCAACTCAACTCGGTCCGGTATCGACACATAGCGCGACACTATAACGCAGCGGCTGATTCTCTCGCTACAGAAGCACTTGAAGCTAAAGCTGGACGAGTAATTCTCGGGACGGATAGGAAAGCAGAACTGAGAATGATTAACCGAGTAGCCGAAGAACTGTACGCCACAGACAACCCAGCGAAAACCCCGATTGTCACGGTAGTCACTCGCAGTCGAGTACGCCGAGCTCACTTTGAGGACGAGCTGGATGAAGACTTGGCTAGAGCAAGAGGAGGAAGTCAGGATCACGAAGCCATGTCAACAAATCCTGGAGAATCTGCGTTTGAAAGCATTGGAGATGCATTCGAACAAGTCAGCAGGGCGTCGACTCGGCGGACTAACCACACGACCCCGAATGTCGAAACAGGGTCGCAGATGAAGTCAGCCCAGACAGCTCAGAATGCCAACGACATTGATCCAGTGACAGTACAGACTGAGCGGAGACGACGAATCGCGAAGGCACAAGATGAAGAACCCAGGTGGGCCGATCTGAAAGCGTACCTGAGAGGCGAATTTGAGGACCTTACACACCGTCAAGCTCAGAATGCCGGCAAAGTCGCAGAAGTCTTTGTACTCAGCGAAGACGGCCTGTTATACCGCCGAGATGAAGCTCGCCGACTGGGCGAACTCGGCGAACCGAACCTCTCATTGAGATTGGTGATTCCGTCAACTATGGTCGACGAAATACTGCATAACTGTCACAACTCGATCGAAGGAGGGCATCAAGGCATTGTCAGAACGTATCACCGAGTCAAAGCCGACTACTACTGGATTGGTCTTTACGCCGACGTGGTGAAACACGTTAGGGCCTGCGAGGACTGCAACACCAGTAAGAGCAAGCCACAGTTGAGAGGTTACTCGCCGGGAAATGTGGTGTCAGACCATCCATTCCAAGTCGTGTCAATGGATTTCGTGATTTCCCTTCCTCGAACTCAGCGGGGCAATACTGCACTGCTGCTGTTCCAGGACCACTTCACGGGATTCGTTATCGCTAAGGCTATGAATGACACCGGAGCACTCGAAGTGGCCAAGGTATTTGAGGAATGCGTCTTCAGGCAGTTCGGGGCTCCGTCTCTGATACGGCACGACCGAGATCCAAGGTTTATGAGTGAAGTATTTCAAAAGTTCTCCGAGATGATGCAGTCGAGATCAAGAGCTACGCTGAGTTACCGACCACAAGCCAACGGTCAGCAAGAGAGGTCAGTCAAGACAATGGCTCAGACTATACGGGTCTACGTGGAAGACCCACTTCAAGCCGACTGGGATGACATCGCCGAGAAGATGGTACACGCTATCAACAACTCAAGAGATTCGACTCGGCGAGAAACCCCTTTCTATCTGGTACATGGTTGGGACGCCAAGTCTACACTCAAGGCTATGACGAGTTCAATACGACGTGGACAGGGACGCCTAGTCAACTCGGCGGACGCAGTCGAGTTGCGTCGAGATGCGACCAGTACACGAGAAGTTGCACTTCGATTTAGCAGCTGAGTTTCCAAGTGCGAGAGAAAGCACGACGAGCTCGAGAGCACCATCGAAGCGTTGAGCAAGAAGGAGAAAAGATCCATTCCCAACACAGCAGATGACGAAGATGAAGTTGCAGAACCAGGCGATGAATCCACCAAATCCTTGTTCAAAGAAGGAGATCAAGTCTGGTTGTTTATGGAGCGAGTCAAGTCGGGCCTGACCAAGAAGTTAGCCCACCGATGGCATGGACCATTCAGGGTGAAGAAGAAGGTGGAAGAATTCGCCTATGAATTGGAGTTACCCGACAAGAGTGGATATAGGTTCTACCCAGTGGTCCATGTATGACGTCTGAAGGCAGTCACCGAACTCGGCGGAAGACCAAAGACGAGGCTAATCGCCGACCTCGAAGAGACTCAGCGATTTGACTTTGATGAAGAATTACTGCCTGAAGACAGCTGGGAACCAGACACAAGTACAAACCAGTATGAAGTCGAAGCAATTCTCGACGATGAGCTACCATTATCCACAAGTACGTCACGATCACAACGGAAGTTTAAAGTTAAGTGGGTCGGCTACGATGAGCCTACTTGGGAACTGTCGAATTTGTCATGTGGGGGTCTCCTGTTTGACTATCTACGACAGAAGAAGCGCGAAAACCGTCTGCAAATGGTGCAAGTTGCAGATGAGGATTAACAGCTATTGCACCAAAAGTTACACCAACTCAGCGGACGACACAGGCCGAGTTGAGACGGAATGCTACGGTGTCGAAACTACATATACTGAATAATTACGAAATGAAGTCCTGAACGATACCTACGGGACGCCCAGTCAAAGGAAGAAAACTAAAAGGTCGGCGATCCGGATTCCAAGTGAGTTGAACCCGACGGAGACAACTGGGAAGAGCTCAGCGGACTCGACGATTGGGGGCGTGGCGTCGTAGCAGACGTCATCCCTTGGGAACTTGCGGAAGGAGATGCAACATTCGCAGCCGTGGCAAGAAGTATCATCGCCGAGCTAGCCAACGAAGCTGACGCCGAACCAGGTGCCTCAGGACCCGACGCGGCGGAAGTGGGCTGAGGATCCGTTCCACTGGGGAGTGGGGTGCCGAACGGAGACATACTCGGAGACGCGCCTCGGAGATTAGGAGAACCCAACCCATCGTCCGCCGAGTCGTCATCAGACGCACTCTCGCCATCTGAGCCGAGCTCACCGATCGAAGACCCAGTGAAGATATGGATACCTTGACGATTCAGCCGAGTTGGAGCACCCGGGGCATAGGCAGGAGGCGCTGGTTCAGCAAGATCAAAATCTTCTTCAATCGCGTCGTCAACAACCTGAGGATCCATACCGCGCGGAGCGAAAACCAAGAAGTCCACGTTCCGAGCGCGGAAGCAAGTATTGTACGGATGGACCGCCGGGTCAGTAAGCCACCAAGCTCGCCAGGGCTCGGCTAGATCCACATCGTGAGCACACTGGACCCAGTCTCTCCCGGAAGGAACCCACGAAAGGTTAACGGGAGAGTAATGGGGAACGGACGGATCAAAATAAACCTCTGCGTCCACCAGTGGAGCAGGTTCATCGCCGAGCT
This sequence comes from Phytophthora infestans T30-4, assembly GCF_000142945.1. Taxonomy (NCBI): domain Eukaryota; phylum Oomycota; class Peronosporomycetes; order Peronosporales; family Peronosporaceae; genus Phytophthora; species Phytophthora infestans. Next base: position 175,196 of record NW_003303602.1, read on the forward strand.
TCTGAGTGACCGCCGAGTAAAGCTGGTCGTAGACAGCAACAACCAAAGATCGCAAGGTGTCACTACGACGTTTGCGCTTCGCGCTTTGTATTACAAGCAACAGTTTCGAATACCTTCAAGCAATGCTGGGCGGGGCGTGCCAGCCGGGTTTGGACGTCCGAGATGGAGACGCCTTTAAACACCACTCGACTTCGACAGTCCATATGACGACGCCTTATAAGAGAGCGCTCGGAGAGGAACGTGCGCTTTTTGGCCCTT
>NW_003303602.1:176306-178821 GCF_000142945.1 Phytophthora infestans T30-4
GTAATGCGGATCGATGTAGTGGAGGGCACTGCCTTGGCTTCGCTGAAGCACATGGGCGCGATCCTTGATCGCCGTCCGTCTCAGTTCCGCTCCTATAAGGACGCCATCCATTGGGCCCTACACAGCGGCACTGTTCACAACCAGGAAATCACCAGGTCTATACACCTCGTCGTCAGACGCGTCGAGATCCTCAAGCAGCTGAGCAGTCACAGTACGGGCGGTCGCAGCCGATCTCCGAATAGGACGCCCAGATGGGGACGTCAACACGGCCGTGGTCACAGGGAGAGACGGTCTGAGGACACTCACGGCCGGAGTCACTAAGTCAGTCGGCGTGGTGGATACGCTCAGACCCCGAGAGGGCGACTGGGAGTGTCCAACCACCGTTAGCACGACGCTGAGTGGTGCGCTCGACTGGGGCAACCCAGCGGAGATGGGCGAAGTCGAGCCTGGGGCACCCACGCTCGTAGCCGGGACAGGCAGTGAGGCCACGACATCAGATGAAGATATCGGCGGTGGGCGAGTAGCCGCGACCGACGAAGTCACCGGAGGGCCAGAAGACGAAGAAACCGCCGAAGTCGTCGAAGCAACTACAGGAACGGTGTCGGCGGGCGGCTCAGGCAACTCAAACTCAAACTCAGCTTCGCTCGAAGCGTCAGCGTCGTCTTCAGAGCGAGCAGAGACAGCGGGCTGAGTAGCAGAACTCAGCCGAAGGTGACGAACCTTCTTCCGCCGAGTCCGACGACGGGACTTTCCAGAGCGAGGCCTTCCTCCATCGGATACAGTAGCTTGAGGTGAACTTGAGTGCAAAAGGGTACTGATAGCCTCGTGTCCATCCTCTCCGGGGAGTGGACAAGCGTACGGTTGAGGCGGATGCGGCGCCGGTGCACGATGACGAGGACCTGCAGCAGTGGGAGACTTGGGGTTGGCATAACGCCGAAGCCGCTGAGTCGAGGTCAAGTTTGCCAGAGGCGTACGGTGAAGCTGAGCAAGAGTCGGCTCAGCCTGGGTTGTTACCGCCGCTGAGCTGACTGGAGCCGCAGCCGAGTCTGCCAATGAAGTCGCCGAAGACGCTTGACTAGCTGAGGGAACCACACTAGGACCAATAATGGAACTCGCCACTGGAGCATCTCGGCGAGGATGGACAATCAACTCCAACCGCCGAGTTTCACCAGCGGGGATGTTGAGAACCTCAGGAAAGCGAGACTCCAAGACACGACACAGCCGGGCGTTGAGGAGAAGGTCGGACGGATCAAGCCCAGGAACTTGCAAGCCACCGCCAGCAGCAGCAGCAGCCATGTGAGGATCGTGCATCGGAATAATACCATTCCGACGGATGAGCCGCTTCTGTCGCAAGATCACAGCCCGCTGCTCAGCGATTACCGACTGAGCGTGCCGCAAGGGTTGAGTACCGGTGGAACTGTACAACCGCACCGACTCCTGCAGCTGTTCGAAGTGCTTGGAAGCAATGCCCTGAAGAGTGATGAACGCCGCATCCCTCTCAGAAATGGATCGGAGAAGGACGTCGATCTCGGCGTCCCGATCCAAGACTTGCTGATGGTGGAGCTGGGTCTGACCCAACGCAGCGTCAACCTTGCTCTGCTCAGCTGCGATGGCCCGAGCAAGTTTTGCCTCACTCAGAGCTACAGCCTTTCGCAGCGACGCGAGAAGATTAGCCGATTGCGTGGCAGCAGCCTCCAATCGAGACACTTGCTGTTGAGCCGACGAGAGCTGAGTTGACAAGTCGACATTGCTGAGAGCAAGCGAGTCCAGTCGCCGAGTCAGTGCGCGGTTCTCCTCCTGAGCAGCTTGATTGTCAGCTTGGAGATCGCCGATGATCTTTGGATGATCAAGAGCGGCGTAGTTGCCTTTCAAGATATCCAACAGTTCCCCCGCGGAAGCAGCAGGCAAAATCGCTCGCCGCTGCACGGGATCGGAGGGCTCCACGGAACGAGTAAATCCGTAAGCCATGAGCCTCGCCAAGAAGGTCAATTCTTCTCGGCGATCATGCCCTTGCTCGTTAATTCTGGCCATAAGGGAGTCAAGACTCACTGGAGCAGCCGAGCTTGGCTGATTGGTGGCGCCCGAAGTGGTGTCGCCCGGCAAGCTCGGTGGACCAGGAAGGCGCACGCGAGAAGACTCTGCCGACTCCGCGTCAGACTCATGGGAAGTTGTCAGGTCAACCAGCCCAGCTTCATGCCGGTCGCTGACCCCACGAGTACCGACGGGTCGAGGAATCGACTCAGCTGGCACGCCTTCACCTCGACGAGGAGTTGGAGAAGAAGGATGGTGCCACGGGTTGTGCTGGAACAACATGCGAAGAGTAAGGAGCTGCCAAGTGAGTGACAGCGGAAGCAACGAACGTACCAAAGAAGGTGGTGGGGAGCCGCGAGACGTCATCAGCCGAGTACGGACCAACGGTGGCAGAACAAAATGAAGGATTAAGACACTCACCAGCTCGGCTCGTATCATAACCGGGACAGTTGTGGTGTAGGGATCTCCAGATTCGACCATACGC
>NW_003303602.1:180572-182086 GCF_000142945.1 Phytophthora infestans T30-4
TCGGACCGCCCGTCTACACTTTGAGAAGAGTGGTCGCGACGCGAAGAACACGTACAGCAATTCCTGGCAACATGCGACGATGACAAGCTAGCGGAGTGTCTCTACCACGCTCAAGTCGCCGACATTCACGAGCTCGAAGAGATCATCAAAGATGTTCTCAAGGGCAAGGAGAGAATGGCCAAGCGTGACAGTGAGTACCGATACTCCAAGAGTCGTGATACGCGACGCGACGATGGGTACGCCCGCAACAACCGGCGTGATGACCGTCGCCGCGATGACAACCGCAACAAACCAAGAGTGACACTCATTGAAGCCCCGGTGGACGACCTACTAGCTGAATTAGAAGGTCGTGAAGCTGCTCAGGGAGGCACCGAGTATTCAAACGAAGATCCGAACGCTTACGACGATGTCCAAGATGAGTACAACGACTTTCAGCCTGATAATACGGACGGTGATTTCTCATTGGACGAAAACGACCGATACCTCGCCGCGGCTAACGAAAATGAGCGCCGTGCAGCTGCTGAAGGCACCTACGCACGTTCAGACAACCGTCAACCACGTGGAAACATGCCTGATCGTGAGAATGGCTTCAATCAAGATCGCCGAAGTAGTGACCGTGGGTTCAATCAGGACCAACGCGGTCGACGTGACTTCAACCGCGACAACCGACGCCCACAGTACGGACCATGCGCGGTGTGCGGTGGCATGAGTCACTCCGCCCACTACTGTAACAAGCGATGCAAGTTCTGCAAACAACTCCACGATGCTGGACAATGCGAACTTTTTCCGCAACTTCCAAGACCTTGCCAAATTTGTGCCGCACCAAAGGCACGAAGGAGGACGCTTCCGCCAGAGCTCAAGGCCGTCGTTCAAGAACGTCATTTAAACTAGGCAGCCCGCCAACTACAACTGGGTTGGTCCCTATCGGGCTGCCACAGCTAACCGAGCCTTCAATGGAAGCAGAATGTATCTTTGCTTTCATGGGGCAGAGTGAATGGCCTGATAAATACGTAACAAGTGTGAACGCGACGGAAAATGAAAAGGAGAGGAGTAGAATCCTCGGTGGAGGTGTTGGAGAAATAATGGAGTGTGCTGATGCTGATGAGGGCACCAGCGAGGGTTCGCTCGGCTTGGTTTCGAGTGCAGCGCGAGACGAGCCCAAGGGTCACTCCAAGATAATGAAGTTGAACCCTGGCGAGAGACAGGGGTGGTGGTCGGCCAAGAGTTCGACAGACGGATCAGAATGAGAGCTCTGGTGCAAGGCGCTGTGAACGACCAGCGAACGAGGATCCTCCTCGACACAGGAGCGAACGGTAAGTGTGATCACTGACGCCTTTGCCAAGAGGTTGCGACTCCGAGATGCACCTGATCACGGACGCCGCAGTGACATTCGAGGAATCAACGAAGAGCAGGGTGTCTACGACGCGACGAGCCTGCGTCCAAGATTACGCTTCGGATGGGAAGATGATGTACAAATAGGAGATGTAGGAAATGGGCGCAGAGTGCAGGAGTCG
>NW_003303602.1:183385-215670 GCF_000142945.1 Phytophthora infestans T30-4
ATCCGTAGCGGCGTTGGACGGAACATACATCTCGGTTGCTCGAGTGCTAACAACCGAGGGAAATGAAGCAACGGAGGATACGAGAAATGATTTCTACGAACACCCAGCTAAGAACATTGGCTTGGACGACTACGCGAAGGAGCTGGAATTCCTGCCGGACCTGACCGAAGAGATTAACACGACAATTGACTACACTGCGCCTAATGTTGCTGATCCTGAGCTGTCGACTGAACGCCGAGAACGTCTAGTCGCGACGCTAAAGAACCACGAGCACATCCTGATTGCTAGAGGTAACGCACTGCCGCCGCCAGCCTACGGAGCGGTATGCGATATCGACACACAGGGGCACGCCCCAATTAAACAGCATGCCCGGCGCGTGCCGCTGCGATTTCTCGGCAAGCTGTTCGAGCTGCTGCGCGCTTTATTGCGTGCAGGACTGATCGTCTTTTCAGACAGTCCATGGGCATCGCCGATCGTGAATCTGATGAAAAAGAACGGGATAAACATCCGGCTCTACATTGATTACAAGATGGTGAATGCTATCAGCGCGATCATGGAGTATGCAATGCCGCTAGTCGACGACCTGTTAGCAGATCTCGAGCGCTACCTATGGTTCTGCTCGCTGGATGCAGCAAGCGGCTTCTGGGCGGTCATGATGACCTTACGAGCGCGTAAAGTGTCGGCGTTTGTCTGCGCACTCAGACATTTTGAGTGGTTACGCATGCCCTTTGGGTTAAAGAACGCGCCGATGATCTACCAGCGTATGATTGACAACGCACTCTGGGGGTTCGTTCAACCTAAAGGAGGTTGGTTTTAATACTCGGAGAGGATGCGCTTAGCTGAAGAACAAGCCAAGGAACGTCGTGGGCCAAGCGCCGAGAATTCGTTTCAAACGAAGTTCGCGGCAGACCGCGAAGCACCGGTAGAGACCGACCCTGTACTACAGCTCGTCAACAGCCCCGTCGCTGACATGTTTACGAACGGGGAGCCAGACGAATCATCGCTGGTACCTGTATTTGGTCGACGGTCGTTTGTGGATGACATTTGCTTCGGTGGCGAGGATTTCAACAGCTGCCTAGCGACGCTGGACCGATTGCTAGCAAGATTTGCACAGTGTCGGATCAGCATTAGCTTCACCAAGAGCATCTTTTGCCAACCCAAGGTGGACTTTCTGTCGCATAAAATTTCGCCAGAAGGTATCAGAGCTGACCCCAAGAAGCTTGCGGCCATCACCGCGCTTTCGGTTCCAACGAGCAAGAAGGGCATGCAGTCGTTTCTTGGAGCGGTTAATTACTACAGCCGCTTCATTCAAGACTTCGCGGTCTACGGTGCGGCGCTGTACCAGCTCAAGGATGAAGACTTTGTCGTTGAAGGTGGCCTTTCTGTGGCACGTCATTCCTTCGAAAGATTGAAGACGAGTGTTTCACATTCACCCATCCTCAGGCACTTCGATCGGTCGAAAGAAGTTCACGTCATGCTCTTTGCGAATGAATGGGCGTTGAGCACTACGCTAATGCAAGAACATGAAGGCAAGTTACACCCCGTACGGTTCCTCGGTCGGGTGCTCAAGGAGGCCGAGATGAACTACCATCCTGCTGAGAAGGAAGTTTTGGCGTTACTTCTGCTGTTGAAGATCTGTTACGTCCAGCTGGCAGGAAAGACGCTACATGTCTATACACGATTATCGACGTTAGAGTGGGTGCATAAGTCGAAGTCTCTCTTCGGACGCGCGGTCCAGTTCGCAGTGCTGCTATCGCAGTGGCACCTTAAGGTGCAGCGCGTGAAGGAGAAGGATGTCGCCTTTGCACAGCTACTGCAGTCAAGCATCACGAGCTTCGTTGACCTGGAGGACTCGCTCGCGCCGGTGGCACCTCCAAACAAGGGTTCCCAGACTGTTCGAATGGACTCCCGCGTTGCTGTACGCCAGGCTTTCCCGTAATTACAGCGGATTCGTCATGTCTTTTGACGGATCAGCGAAGACAGAGAAGTACGGTGGCTACGAGAGTTGTTCATGGGTGCTGTGGAGCCTTCCTGAGTGGAAGGTAGTGATTGCTGCAAACGCTTACCTCTCGGCCACCACGGTGAATGAGGCAGAGTACACAAGAATGATAAACGGTGTCAAGGCTGCTATTGCGCACGGTGCCGAGGATTTAGTCATCGCTGGGGACTCAAGGCTCGCGATTCAACAATCACTAGGGGTGATCGCATGCAGGAAGGAAACTTTGCTAGCGCTGCTGAATACTCACAAGGAACTCACGGCCAAGCTTCGATCACTTAAATATCTTCACGTTGTACGAGAATACAACGCTGCCGCGGATTCGTTAGCCACTGAAGCGCTGGAATCAAAGGTCAGTCGGGTAATCTTGGCTGAAACTCGCAAGTCGGAATTGGCATCGCTGAACCGCATCCAGGAAATGATCTACGAGCCGGATGAAGACTCGGTAGATGTTTCGTCACGAGGAGCAGAGCGTCAAGTACATGTACTGTCAGGCAGCGAGTCTTCAAAGCGGAAAACTTTCGAAAATCTCGTGGTTGATTACAGCTCACCAAAGTGCAATTATGGTAATATAGCAGTGATGACTCGGCGACAGACGAAAGCCAAGAAACGCGTCAGGTTTGCGGATGAACACTCGGAGGATGTCTCAAAAGCTCAAGAACAGCATGAAGAACGACGAGAGACGTCCACCGAAGATTCATTCGCCGAAGATTTGCCAGACCATCTTCACAAGACTGTACCAGCGGCATTTCCCGATGCGGAAGATGTTGACCCGGTAGCGATACAGCGGGAACGACGCAGACGGATACTGATGGCACATCACGAGGAGCAGAAGTGGTTTAACATCAAGAAGGTGCTTCAGGGCCAAGCACAAGAGCTGAGTTACAAAGAAGCTCGAAATGCCTGGAAATACGCTGACCGGTTCGTGTTATCAGAAGACGGCGTGCTTCACTATCTTGGATTGAATCGTCGGTACGACCACGGTTGGCAAGAATGGACCAAGCTGCGGCTTGTGGTACCGACAACGATGATTCAAGAGGTCTTGCAGAACTGTCACGACTCGCTGGAAGGAGGACATAAAGGTGTGGTGAGAACGTTCCATCGCGTTAAGTCCGATTATTATTGGATCGGCTTGTACGCTGACGTGGAGAAGCATGTGAAGTCATGTCCAGATTGCAGCTCGAGTAAAAGCCGTCCGCAGCTTCGTGGATACTCACCTGGCAACGTACTAGCCGAACGACCTTTCCAGATCGTCTCGATGGATTTTGTGATCCCACTACCGAAATCTCGCAGGGGCAACACGGCGTTGCTCCTATTTCAGTGCTCGTTTACGGGATTCGTTATTGCCAAGGCTATGTCAGATACGACGGCGCTGAGTGCTGCTCAAGTGTTCGAAGAATGTGTGTACCGACGGTTCGGAGCCCCATCATTGATAAGGCAAGACCGCGACCCACGCTTCATGAGCGAGGTTTTCCAAGCATTTGCAGAGATGATGCAGTCAAGATCACGAGCGACTTTGAGCTATCGGCCACAGGCTAATGGACAGCAGGAACGCTCGGTGAAGTCGGTGATGGGATCCGTACGGGTGTACGCGGAAGACCCTCTACAGCAAGATTGGAACGAAATCGCGGAGAAGCTAGAATTTGCTATTAATACTTCTCAAGACACTACGAGGAAGGAAACGCCGTTCTACCTCGTTCATGGTTGAAATGCGCAGTCGACGTTGCGGGCAATGTCGTCATCACTCAAACAAGGACTCGGCAAGCAGTCTGACGCACTGGCGTGGCGGCGCGAGATCAATCGACAACATGAGGTCGCCCTCACTATGGCCAAAGATTATCAGGCTGTAGAAAAGGAGCGAAGGGCTAAAAAGCATAATGAGGCCCTGCGTCGACTGGAAAAAGCTGCTGTACCTCAACCAAGTGGAAACGAACACTCGGCGAACCCTCCAGAAGCTTCGGAAGAGATGGAAGATCCTGCAAGATCTCCACCGAGATCTCTTTTTGAGATTGGGAGCCGGGCGTGGTTGTACCGAATTACCTTAGTTATGCATTACACCCAATCTGCAGTGCAGAGACCAGAAATTGCGTGTCCCGGCTATCGGTATCCTCGAGCAAACAGTCTATTTAAATTTGAGCAAGCTCGCGAAAAAGATCATGTACTTAAATGTTTTTGCAATCTGGTCGAGCTCGTGAGGGCAAATTTGACCCTGGCGGGTCTTAGCTCGAAGGGCTAAGCGATGGCGGCCTTTAAACAGGCTCTGCCAACTCCAGGATGCCGTAAACGCGTGGATACCGGCTTCGTTAGCTTCTGCGAGTGCCTGCAACCTTAGCATCATTGGTGTGACTGGCACCCCTTCGTCCCGTAGGTCCCCGACCCAGTGAACAAGTTTCAACTCTACTGAGTAAGGTAGAGCGGTAGCTACACCACTACAACGTGCCTTCATCTTCTTGGCTTCTTTAGGGACTGTACACGCAGCGACGATCTTGTGAAGAGATGTACGCCGTAATGGTGCTCGTTGGTGCTTGGCGGCCCTTGCCACCAGGTAGGCGAGGCCTCCAGTTTGGGCGTTTTCGCTGCGTTGGACTCATCTGCGGCTTTGAGAAGTGAGACCAGTACTGGATAATGTACGCAAATTACTGGTTGTCAAGTCGTGTAATTGATAACTAAGGATGCACGGCTTCTTTTCCCACTCAGCGTTTGGCAGCTTCTGAGTGGCCACATTGAAGTGTAATTGATAACAAAGGGTAATTCATAACTAAGGTTATTCGGTACATGGAACGCGTCAAACCGGGCTTGACGAAGAAATTAGCTCACCGATGGCATGGACCTTTTCGGATCAAGCGCAAGGTGGAAGAGTTTGCGTACGAGCTGGAACTGCCTGATCGAAGTGGGTATCGCTTTTACCCAGTAGTGCATGTGTCAAGACTTAAGGCTTTCAACGAATTCAACAGTTGACCGAACACTCGGTTGGTACTTGACGCGACTAATGAAGCAAGACTCGACTTCGATGAGGAACTACTGCCTGAGGACAGCTGGGAACCAGACCAAGTTGCCGGTGAATATGAAGTCGAGGCCATCCTCGACGACAGAACACCACTAACGACGAGCACGGAGCGTGCTGTACGCGAGTTCAAAGTCAAGTGGGTTGGCTATGAAGATACAACTTGGGAACCATCATCAAACTTGTCATGTGGAGGTCTGCTGTACGACTATTTGCGAGCCAAGAAGAGCGATAATCGGCTGCAGATGGCGCAAGTGGCGGACGAAGACTAGCGTGACTGGATCACGTGTGAACTGTCCACAGGGCGATGCAGCCTGTGGTAACAGACGAAAAACGTTACTGCAACAACAAATTGTATATGCATTTGAAGAACAACATGAACATGATTACGCTGTGGAAGTGGATTAAGAATAAGAAAACATGAATGCCGACCGGAGAGCAACCACTGAAAACGAAGTCACGCGGGACACCTCAACAGATAGCTGAGATGCTGGAGAACGTCGTGGAACGTGCAGCGAGGATTCAAATCGATTCCAAGTGCCTGGCCGCGGTGGCCAAGAGTGTCAACGAAAGTCGAGTCACCACTCTCCTTCTCCTCTTCATCAGGAACCAGAGCCTCGGCAGCTGGAGCTGAAGCCGGACCGTGCGAATCCTCGGTACCAGCTTCAACAGGAGGAGCAGCAGGAGCCATCTCCGCGGATTCAGCGACGACGGGGAGTGCTGCACGAGCTACCGCAGGGAGTGAAGAGTCTGGGGCAGGAAGCGCCGAAGGACCAGTTGATGACGCCGCTGTCGGAGGAAGTGTAGCAGACTGAGGGACGTTCGAACCCTCGGTCTTGCCCTCCTGAGAAACAAGTCGAGTAATGCGAGGTGATGAGCAAGGTGCCGATGATTCAAGAGAAGGATGAGCTGACGTACCTCCAGCTGTTCACGTTCGCGACGTCTACGAGGATTGAGACGCTGAAACGCGTCGGACACGGCTCGATTCAGACGCTTGGACATACGGTGGCGAGATGGTGAATTGAAGAATGAAGAAATGTCACAACGGGCACCAGTACCGTGGCTTCCATTGCGACAGGGGCAGTTGTGGTGTAGTGATTTCTCCGTAGTTGCGGATTATCACCCGTCGACAAAGACGTGACACCGCTTAAGATGTTCAAGCAACGAACCCTCGGTCATGTGATGTACGGAGACGCCAAGGTGCCAGGGACTCGACGGCGTCACCTCCGAGTTTTCAACAAGTATCGGATACGGCCCTATGTCACTGAATCCAGGCTGTCCTTATTATTAATAATGGACTGGCCGGATTCGCATTCAGCGGACCATCTACGGTACGAACCCTCAGTGGCGGTTGGGATGAGTTCGCGGAATATTCAGCGACCTTTGGAAGACACGTTCACCGTCTGGGACAGGGCGCGGACCGTTAAAGATGCTCATGCGACAGTGCAGACGACGCTTGGCATGCAAGAAGATCCATAACGGATCATTGTTCACTTGATATTTGTATACTTGATTAGGACTTCTTATTAGGAATAGACCCGAAAGGGTAAGCTTAAATACAGAACAGAATTTCCACTCAAGCACACAGAGCGACGTCCGGCTTCAAGGTAAGCGTCTGGTCAAGCTTGTTTGAGTGTGTTATGCCTGTCGGTGAACTCGAAGCCCTGTAGCGAGGGTTCATCCGGCAAGGCCAAGAGACTTTGTGTATTGGCCGATTATTATCGGGAGGTTTTACGTGACGGCTTATTGTTGCCTATTTGCACGACTGGGAGTGCTTGTATTGCATTTCTTTATTCTTCCAACCGAGTGTTGAACACTTGGTGACCTCGTAAAAGGCTTACCCGTGCCTGATACCCTTCCGCTGTTGGGAACACGGACCACGAGGATTCAAAACACCTGCTAGCTTTGCTCGTGCTAGTAGCGTGTTCTTATTTTACTGGTTGGCCTATATAAGTAGTTTACAAGGTCCAGTTTGTCCCGGTGCAAGGGCAGAACTGGGGTCTTCAGGTCCGCCCGAACGATCGTTTACTATCCTAGTAGACGTATTGTTGTGGAAACATCCTAACTACATCTGTAGCTAGAGTTCACGTGGGATTTCCAACACCACATTGTCATCCCGCAAGTTATCCCGCTGGCGAGAAATACGATCCAGTCGGCCGGTTAGGTCGCAGATCGCCATGGCTTGATTATGAACTTGAGCCTGTATGGTCCTGAGTCGGGTGGTGTAGGAAGATTGCGGATAGCGACTTGTACGCCTACTGAGCCATCGCCTCTGCACGTTGAGCTCGATCTCGAGCATCTCGAGCAGTCTGGAGCTCCGCCGTCAAGGTCTGTACCTGATCGGAGAGAACTTGGGCCAAAGACCGCAAATCCGTAGGCGACGCGGGAGGGTTGACCGGATAATCAGTGGATGGGGATTTGCCGGGTGTTTTACCAGTACGTTTCGTGGGAGACATATGTTACGCGAGGGAAGAAGCTATTGGAGAAGTAGGAACGTTGGAAGTGTACGTCGTAGACGCTTCCGTGCAGCGCCACCCACATACAGGAGGCGATTGTGGTGAAGTGCCTACTCAGAAATAAGAGACAGAATCTGACAAGGAGTCATTATCACAGATTAGTGATAACTCCCGGTGGTTAGGGGGGATCTGGATTGCCCGGCATGGATCCACGCTGCTCGAAGTGAATTGACCCAAGGTAAAACGGCATCCTAAATGGGTCGACGATGGATCCGACATGGATAGCGTACGGGAAAGCAGGATTCACCAAGTGGAGACTCGGATCCACCCTCACTCGATTATACCTAGGGGATATGGGACACACCATGTGCGGGTGGATCGAGTGAGGATCCTATGAAGGAAAGACGGTAGATGTCATCTGAAGGTGGATCCGGTATCAACAACAAAAGAGAAGGCAAGATTCACCGCGAAATGTCTCAGATCCTACTCTTCCAAGTCCAGATCCAAGGGATTGAGGATCCCACACTGAGTGACTTGGATCCAGGATATGGGGATGGTGGATGCAAAGAATCGCGGACTTTCGTGATGTAATGGAGATCGCAGAAAGTCGTAAGACAATGTTGGAAGATTGGAGAACTCAGATCCACAATGAGCGTACGCTTGCAGTGAGGTGGATCAAGGTGACCTGGATCCAGAATAGTGTACCCATAGTATGGCGACCACAATGATTACGCCATGGATATGGTGGATCTGATGCTAATACAGCTGGGGTGATGGACCAAGGAGAAAAAGGATATGCAGCTAAACCTGGTAGAGGATTTAGTAGGTAAGAGACATAGAAGGTAGAGATCAGGCAGGTATAGGCAAGAAATGAATCAGACTTCAATTTGCACAGTGTCTTCCTGCCCTCAAGAATCGGAACTACATGGGCCGTACGAGCTCGGTGGTGGGGGATTGCCCATCTAGTGCTGGTAGTGATAACTGGATAATATATTGGCCAGATCCTACCACCTAGTGAGCTTGTCTTTACACGTGCAGATCCGAAAGGTTAACCGGATTTACTACTTGGCCGGCTACACCCTAGCGGCTCTCAGCTCTCAAGATCCTGTCACAGGAGTCGCCAAGTACAACGCAAAGGAAAACAAAGGCAAGGGAACACTCACAAGGCAGCCCTACGGCCAGATCACATATCTAGGCTTTGGATCCACCAAGCTCGAATATTGGCTTTTGATCTGGAAACAACTACAGACGCAGAGTGAAGGATCTTACCACTACTGCTCCACCCCATCCCACGTCTCGCCAGGAGACTCAAGCTTCACCACTTGAACTATTCGGAAGTTACCGAGAGAGCAAGATCTCGCCCTACCGACGGCTACACAAGGTGAGGAAAGTTCAGCAGATCACGGATCATCTGGAGACCCCCTTCTTAGTTACTGTTGGTGCTGATATTCCCACGTGAACGCCAGCTACAAATGTAGTTAGGAAGCCCCCCCCCCCCCCAACCATACATCTGCTAGGATAGCAAACGATCGTTCGGGCGGAACCTGAAGCAGGTTCTGCGCTTGCACCGGGACAGACTGGAACCTTGTAAGCTTACTTATATAGGCCAACCAGTAAAAAATAAGAACACGCTACTAGCACGAGCAAGCTAGTAGGTTATGAATCCTCGTGGTCCCAACAGCGGAAGGGTACTAGGCACGGGTAAGACGTTTACGAGGGCTCCGAGTGTTCAACACTCAGCTGGAAGAATAAAAGGGATGCAATACAAGCGCTCCCAGTCTTTCAAATGTCTCTTGGCCTTGTCGGATGAACCCTCGCAACAGACCTTCGAGTTCACCGACAGGCATAACACACTCACACAAGCTTGACCAGACGCTTACCTTGAAGGCGAACGTCGTTCTGTGTGCTTGAGTGAAAATTCTGTTCTGTATTAATGTTTGCCCTATCGGGCCTATTCCTAATAAGAAGTCCTAATTATGTTTAAAAATATCAAGTGAGCTATGATCCGTTATGGATATTCTTGCACACCGTGCATCGTCTGCACCGTCGCATGAGCATCTTTAACGGCTCGCGCCCTGACCTAGACGGTGAACGTGTCTCCCAAGGGTCGCTGAGTCTTCCGCGAACTCATCCGAATCGCCACCGAGGGTTCGTACCGTAGATGGTCAGTCCTTGACCGCTGAATGCGAAATTCGGCCAGTCCATTATTAATAATAATGACAGTCTGGATTGAGTGACATCTGTACTGTATCCAATATTCGTTGAGTGTTTGGTAGTGACCGTCGAGTCTCTTGCACCTTGGAGTCACTGTACATCAGGTGACCGAGGCTTTATAGCTTAAACAACTTGAAGGCAATCAGGTCTCTTTCTACCGGCAATTATGGAGAAATCACTACACCACAACTGTCCCTGTCGCAATGGGAGCCACTGAAATGGTGACCGTTGTGACATCCATGTAACGCGCATCTTACTCCACTTCGTATGACTTGACACCCGTGTCGCTCGCCTGTCACGGCATGTTGCACGAGCTGGCATCCATGACACCGTATCTCGTACGGGTTGACCGGTGCGGTCAATGACGCCACATGTGCATGTGTGTCGACTCCCAGTGATGTGTACGAGTATGGTGCACCTTCTGCCACGCGATCTGATGTCTCCATGCGTTGGCTAGACGAATGGAGACGCAGGCGAGGGTTCCTTCGCGAAATTTGTGTACGTCGTGACATTACCAGCGCTGACCGAGTACTCGTTTACACTGGTGCATTCGTCGGGTGCCAACACCGCTTCCAGTGCCTACGCGGAGGTGCTCACCACGACAGCGTATCCGAGCTTTTCCAAGTCGAGTGTGCCTACCCCAGCGAACGCTCTGGTGGGTGGTGCCCCAATCGTTTCCATAAGTGACGTATTATACCCGGACGTGTACATGCTCAACGACCGCAAGAAAAGACTAGATGCGCCTTGAACCTTCGCTGCTACTGTCAGCACCTTCCGTCCCGACCGGTTTTCGTGTTGACCACGCCAATGAGGGCTCGCTGGCTTCTGTTATATCATCGCTGCCGGTCTGTTCATCCGTATCCCATTGAAGAATACGCCCTGAGTGTATTCCAATTAAGGGGTCATGGCGATCACTGTCGTTACCTTGCCGATTAAATCCTCGTTGCTAGGTGCCCTGCTCTCCTCTACAGCGTAGCAAGCTACCGGGAGTATCCCCGAGTACTCAATCTCCGCGGTTGTCGTTTGTTGTGCATTAATGTTTGTGTTTCTTTATCCATATTCCACAACGCAATCTAGTTCACGTAAATCATCAAATTTGAATGCAAAGTGATGATGCAGTATCCTTTTTCGTCTGATACCACAGGCTGCATCATCCCGTGGTCAGTTCAACGCGTGACCACGCCACGCTCGCCTTCATGAGCCACCAAAGACATCTGCCTCCGGCGCTCACTCTTTTTGGCCCGCAGATAATCATAAAGTAAGCCTCCACACGATAGACGCGACGCTAGCTCCCAAGTAGGCTCGTCATAGCCAACCCACTTAACTTTGAATTCCCGTTCAGCGCGTTCAGTGCTCGTCGACGATGAACAGCAATCATTGAGAATGGGCTCCACTTGTCGTGTTGTCGTTTTATCAGTCTTGACCTGTTTGCCACGTTTCATTTACGGCTACACTTTTCTTCCAGCCTCAAGACGAGACGTATGTGGTCCTCCTGAAGCATCATCTGGCTGCAACTGATCTTCCGGGTAATCAAGTGAGGGTTCGTCTATGGGTTCGTCGAGCTTAGGCGTTTTGGGCTGCCATCGATCCATCACTGACAATATACAATTGCTGCCAAAATCGTTCGAAATGTTGCTTCGCTCGTATTTTTCAACCTCAAGATATACGCCTTTCGGCGCACGTGCTTCGGTTATACACGCGGAATCAACATTCGGTACTTCGTCCATCACCTTTGTTATCACATTCCTGCCATCTGGGTCGCCGGTTGTTGGTTCGTTTGTAATCTTGGCTGTGCACAGAAAGTGCATCTCCTCATCACTTGGGGTGTTTCTCACAGGTGTAAATGTGTTGTTAGAATTCCCACGGGAAATCTAGCTACAAATGTTGTTGAGAAGCTTCCCCAACAATACATCTGCTAGGATAGCAAACGAACGTTCGGGCGGACCTGAAGCAGTTCTGCTCTTGCACCGGGACAGACTGGACCTTGTAAACTACTTATATAGGCCAACCAGTAAAAAATAAGAACACGCTACTAGCACGAGCAAGCTAGTAGGTTATGAATCCTCGTGGTCCCAACAGCGGAAGGGTACTAGGCACGGGTAAGACGTTTACGAGGGCTCCGAGTGTTCAACACTCAGCTGGAAGAAAAAAAGGGATGCAATACAAGCGCTCCCAGTCTTTCAAATGTCTCTTGGCCTTGCCGGATGAACCCTCGCTACAGAGCTTCGAGTTCACCGACATGCATAACACACTCAAACAAGCTTGGCCAGACGCTTACCTTGAAGGCGAACGTCGTTCTGTGTGCTTGAGTGAAAATTCTGTTGTGTACTAATGTTTGCCCTATCGGGCCTATTCCTAATAAGAAGTCCTAATTACGTTTAGAAATATCAAGGGAACAATGATCATGGCGCTGGCGATCTTGATTGAGGCCATTCTCGCGATCCGGCGTGTTCCCACGCGTCCGATGGCTGTCTGAACGTGCGTAGGTGCGTTCAGCGGCTGCACGGCGCTCATTTTCGTTAACCGCGGCGAGGTATCGGTCATTTGCGTCCAATGAAAAGTCAACATCCGTATTTTCGGGCTGAAAGGCATTATACTCGTCTTGGACACCGTTGTAAGCGTTCTGATCTTCATTTGAATACTCGGTACCCCCTACAAGAGCTTCACGACCCTCCAATTTAGCTAGTAGATCATCCACAGAGGCTTCAATAAGGGTCACGCTTGGTTTGTTGCGGTTGCCATCGCGGCGAAGATCATCATGTCAATTGTTGCGGACGTACGCATCGTTGCGTCGCGCATCACGACCCTTGGAGTATCTGTACTCACTGTTACTCGCTCCTTGCCCTTGAGAACATCTTTGATGATCTCTTCGAGCTCGTGAATGTCGGTGACTCGAGTGTGGTAGAGACCCTCCGCCAACTTGTCATCATTGCACGTTCCCAGGAACCGCTGTACGTGTTCTTTCGCCTCGCGACCACTCTTCTCGAAGTGTAGACGGACGTTTCAAGCGTAGCCATTTAGCCTATGTATGTAGTTGCACAGATGTTCGTTACGTTCCCGCTATGCAGAGCGGAGTAGTAACGGGACAGTGCCGTCTGCGTGAACTGCGAGCAGTAGTAGCGGATGAACGCATCGCTCAACAGCTTCCACTTGCGCTTCGTCTTTTTCGGAAGTTGACGGAACCAATGAATGGCTCCGTCCCGGAGACTTAGCTCAAATGGAATGCACCATTTGTCGGCATCTGTGTGCGTTCCAGTCATTTCGTAGACGCACCCACGGAGCCACTGCATACTGTTCTCGCTCTTGTTGCGAGAGCCTGAGAACGGCGTGATGCGATCCAATGGTCGGTGCGATGCCATTTCAATCCTCGGTGTCGGGTCCGCGTCGTTCAGCGTTGCCAGCTCGTTCATCGGACGCATCAACCCAGCTTGAGGGTCTTCCTCTTCAAATGAACGCACCAAAATGTCATCGTCACTTGACGAACCATCGCTGTCGACTTGACGACGTCCGGCACCACTTTTGGAGCCTCGTGCATCACCCCGACGACCGAATAAGCCCTCCTCATTAGTGTACATTCGCCGCATACGGCTCTCCGAACGTGGTGTAACCATGTGCGAGTCTTGAAAGTACGGTGAAGCCGCGGTAGTGCCAAAAGCACCACGGCCAGCTCCACGTTTGGTCGGAGGAGTATGAACGAGTCTCTGGGACGTCTGTGGCAGCGGAATCTTGGGCGGATCTTCATCAAGAATGGTCGGTCGACTCACAGGCTGGTTCCCAGCATTGATGTCTACTGCATTAAATGTCTTCCTAAGCTTCTTCTTCTATTTGTGGAGAGCAGCGACAGCCTCATGAGGACGCCAATCTTGGAGCGACATCGTCGATGGGTACGTCTCGTTCTGGAAGCCCAGCGAGAAACGTTGGTATCACCAGACATTTTACACCGGATTCGCGATAAGAGAGATGTGGCAGGCCTTGTGGGATGTGGTGTTGGAATTCCCACGTGAACGCTAGCTACACATGTAGTTAGGACGTTCCCACAACAATACGTCTACTAGGAAAGTAAACGATCGTTCGGGTGGACCGGAAGACTTCAGTTCTGCCCTTGCACCGGGACAAACTGGACCTTGTAAACTACTTATATAGGCCAACCAGTAAAAATAAGAACTCGCTACTAGCACAAGCAAAGCTAATAGGTGTTACAAATCCTCGTGGTCCCAACAGCGGAAGGGTACCAGGCATGGGTGAGACGTTTACGAGGTCACCGAGTGTTCAACACTCGGTTAGAAGGATAAAAGGGATGCAATACAAGCACTCCCAGTCGTGCAAATAGGCAACAATAAGCCGTCACATAAACCTCCTAATAGTAATCGGCCAAAATACACAGTCTCTTGGCCTTGCCGGATGAACCCTCGCTACAGAGCTTCCAGTTCACCGACAGGGATAACACACTCAAACAAGCTTGACCAGACGCTTACCTTGACGCCGGACCTCGCTCTGTGTGCTTAATTAAAAATTCTGTTCTGTTTTATATATGCCCTTTCGGGACTATTCCTAATAAGAAGTCCTAGTTATGTGTACGAATATCAAGTGAACAATGATCCGTTATGGATCTGATTGCACGCCAAGCGTCGTCTGCACCGTCGCATGAGCATCTTTAACGGCTCGCGCCCTGACCTAGACGGTGAACGTGTCTCCCAAGGGTCGCTGAGTCTTCCGCGAACTCATCCGAATCGCCACCGAGGGTTCGTACCGTAGATGGTCAGTTCTTGGCCGCTGAATGCGAATCCGGCCAGTCCATTATTAAAAATAATGACAGTCTGGATTGAGTGACATCTGTAACTGTATCCAATATTCGCTGGGTGTTCGGTAGTGCCGCCGTCGAGTCTCTTGCACCTTGGAGTCACTGTACATCACATGACCGTGGGTTCGTCGCTTGAACAACTTGGGCGGTGTCGCGTCTTTGTCGACGGGCGATTATCCGCAACTACGGAGAAATCACTACACCACAACTGCCCATGTCGCAATGGAAGCCACGGTACTGGTGCCCGTTGTGACATTTCTTCATTCTCCAATTCGCCATTCCATCTCAGGATGTCCAAGCGCTTGAACCTGTCCGTGAATAACGCACTTCAGCGTCTCAGCCCTCGCCGACGTCGTGAACGTGAACAGCTGGAGGTACGTCAGCTCATCTTCCTCTTGAATCATCGGCGCCTTGCTTATCACCATGCATTACTCGTCTTGTTTCTTAGGAGGGCGACACCGAGGTTTCGAACGCCCCTCAGCCTGCTACACTTCCCCCGGCAGCAGCGTCATCAGTCGGACTTCCGGCGCTTCTTGCCCTGGACTCTTCATCCCTCTACGGCAGCTCCTGCGGCACTTCCTGTCGTCGCTGAATCCACGGAGATGGCTCGTGCTGGTACTCCTGCGCCTGCCGGTGGTCCTCCACCACTCACCGCGGATTCACTGCGCGCCATCCTGGCTGAAAGTACGGAGGCATCGGTCGATCACATGATGACCTCGATAATTCCGTACTTGACTGCGATGGCTCGTCACCAAGTGCAGCTCAACGTTGCGCCTCCCCTTCACGGCGATGTCCGCACTCAACGTCGCCTAGAGACCGCCGTTGGTTTCGACGATGTCCTCGCGGCTGTACAGCCTCTTCCTGACGCACTCTCGGCTTTACCTGACCGAGTTGCCAGCTTGGAGCGTCAGTTGCGGGCCGCCCAGACCGAGGCTGCTGCCGCCGTACGTTCGGTGGCACCCGAAATCATGGCTCCGGAGAACGTGGAGGCGTTCCTTAAAGCTGTCAACGCTGAAATCGAAGCCCTTCACAAGAACGTCAAGATTCTCCGCGAGTCGAATGCCAAGAACGACGCCATGCTCGCAAGTGTTCAGGCCACCATGGAGCAACATTCAGAAGACTTGAATCGTCTGCACTGCGAGGTTCAAGCTCGGGACGCATTTATCGCCAAGTTGAACAAGAAGCTAACTCGCGAACGCGAAGTTTACAGGTCTTCGATTGACGCGAACACCGAGCAGACTCGCCAACTTTATCTTCTTTTGGTCAAGCTTGCCAAGGGCAAGTATGTTGACAACGACGCGCTCAAGGTCCTCGAGAACCAGCAAGATCGTAGCACTCGCCTCCTACAAGTGAATCGAACCCTCCGTGCACACGTGAGTCTGACAGGGATGGATCCCGAGATACTGCGCCTGGCTGTTGATGGTACGTTCTTAATGTTGCTCTTTCCACCGTGTGTTCAGCAACTAACGTCCGTTCACAATCCTTCGTGATAGGTCTGACTGCGGGTGAGCTGGACCTGGACGCCCTGGACTTGGACCAAGAGACGCCGGTCGCTTTGCAGCGCATACAGTCTGCTGTCGCGTCTTCGGACGATCCGCAAGCACTTCCTGCAGCTTTGTGCAAGGCCGCTCACCAAGTGGCTCATGGGAAGTCCCACAAGCGCCTTCGACCAGGTGGCGAGGGGTCAGACGACGAGCTGGACGACTCTGACGAAGACAAAGCTCCCATCCCGACGGACAAGGCCAGTACTTCGATGGCCGCTGCTGATCTCGGTGATGCGCCACCTGCCGACGCTTCAACGCCCAAGTCTGCACGTCGTTCGCTGTTCAGCCCGAAGACATGGAAGCAAGCGGGTCAGAAGAAGCGCCAGAAGACTCGCCTTCGTGCTTCTGCCAAGTCGCCCCGGCGTCATTTAAAGACTCGGTCTCAGTCTGTACCGTCATCTCCTCGTTCATGGTTGCCACCTCATAAGCCAGCGTCGTCCTCGACTCCCGCCGTTGTAGATCTCAGCGGTGACCAGAGTGACGTGGACATGGTGGATGATGATTCAAGTGGGATCCCCTCAGCTCAGGACACTATCACCGAGTCTTCGGGTAAAGAATGTGGGCTCCGGGGCTCACGACGATGTCTCCGATCCTCCTGACGCGCCTTCGCCTCCGCCTCAAGGTCCCCCCGCCGTGGTCAAGCCGCCAGCGTCGACGATCTCTCCCTCTCCAGCGAACATATGCGCCGCAGAAGAGGCCTTGCGTGAGGCAGCAATTTCGACTCATGTTTGGCTCAAGTGATGACGGTGAAGAATCGGACAACACTGTCCCACAAGGCAAGGCTGCTTCGTCGTCTGCTGCGACGTCCAAGACAGTTGAAGTCTCGAGAGTGGTTTCTACAGCAGGGCCTGTCCCTGTTGAAGTTGCTCCACAAGCCTCCGTGGCTTCAAAGCCGGCTCCGACGGTTCCGACAGCTGCCGTGCCAAGCGTTTCTTCGGCCGACCTTTCGATGGAGATTGATGACCATGGAGATGTTGATGATGATCGTGGAGATAACTTGGATGCCGATAAACTTTCGGTGGATGGTTCTCCTGATGGTCCAAGTGGTGGTGGTGATGTTCCGCCACCTACCGAGCATTCAAGCACAGTCGATGACGAAGATGTCGAAGATTCCGCCGGCAACTGGAGCGGTCTTGGCCCTGCTCAGCCTCCGACTCCTCCTCGGCCAAATCCTTCACCGATGGTTAGTTTGATCATAGTCGGTGGTCTGCCTCCTTCGCCATCGCCAAGCCCACAAGCACCACCATCTTACCTCTAGTTCCGGTGTCTCCTCGTCCGATCTCTCTGACTCTCGATGCTGGACCTGGGCGCAAGATCACGGCTACCTACACTACGGTGCCGCGTCGTGGTGGTGCACCGTCGGTTGAGCCGTTGCCTCACCGCGTGTTGCCTGGTGCTCGCCCTACGGTGCCGGCTTCGTCCACCTTGCCACCGTGGGTTCTTCCTTACTTGGACATGGACTTTGCCGACACAGGTGCCAAGAAGTGTTTCGAACGGCTCTTGAGCATGACCCTTTCCGAACCGGCTGGTGCGGTAACCGTCCGTACGACGTGTAGGGTCTCCAAGCGTACTTTGACTATTCTCATCCTGATCATCCGTACCAGCAACTTCGGCAGCTTTACCCTCTTCAAGCGTGTCTGTTCGACACCGTCGGTTTCGATCCAAGCGTCCCCATCTCAATGCGTGCTCCGATTGAGACGCGTCTCAAGATGATCTGGGCAAACCTCGGGGTGACGGCGGCAAGCAAGGTGACCTCGGGTTCGCGTTATGGGAGCGTCTCCACTGGCTTTCGTTGGCTGGCATTGTGCGAGGTCTCGTTGAAGAAGCCAAGAAGGTCGGCCACGACAAGGAGCTCTTGAAGGAACTGAGAGCTCTGTTGAGGAAGCTCTTCAGTGAGCGCGACCGTCGTGCCGATCGTCTCCGTAACAAGTACCGAGAACAGTAAATGACGTGGAGTCGTGACTCGGTTTCTTCTGGTACTTCCGACACGCCGTTCATTCGTCCTGAGTTGCTTTTGGAGCCGTCGAAGCCGTGGTACCCGATCGAGAACTTGCCGTTCGCACCTCGGACTTCCGACTGGCTTTCCGAAGTTCCGGCTCTCGATGCTCGTCAGCCCTGGCTTACTGGATGGACGAACGCGCCGCATCAGCACCCGTACAGCACCACCTTTTTCTCGTGCCAGTGTAATCCGGAGCTTTTCAATGCTCGTGGTACGCGTTTCGTGGATGTGTACCAAAGCGTGCTTGTTGATCCGTCTCTGGATGCTAATGAATTTATTCCGACCTGGCGCGACTTGTTTGACTCACCACCGGTTACTCCACGTCCCGCTCTGGCTGCTGCTCCTGTTGAAGCTGGTGCCGAGGATTCGCAGGCTCCGGACGCGGCTCCAGCAGCCGAGCCTCAGCTTCCTGATGAAGAAGAGAAGGAGAGTGGGGACCCAAATTCGTTAGCACTCTTGGTCACCGCTGCCAGACAGCTGGAGTCACTTTGAATCCTCGCTGGCTGCTCCCCGACGTTCTCCAGCATCTCAGCTAACTGTTGAGGGGTCCAGCGAGGTTTCGTTTTCAGTGGTCGCTCCTCGGTCGGCATTCATGTTTTCTTATTCTTAATCCACTTCCACAGCGTAATCAAGTTCATGTTGTTCTTCAAATGCATATACAATTTGTTGTTGCAGTAACGTTTTTCGTCTGTTACCACAGGCTGCATCGCCCTGTGGACAGTTCATACGTGATCCAGTCACGCTAGTCTTCGTCCGCCACTTGCGCCATCTGCAGCCGATTATCGCTCTTCTTGGCTCGCAAATAGTCGTACAGGAGACCTCCACATGACAAGTTGGATGCTGGTTCCCAAGTTGGATCTTCATAGCCCACCCACTTGACTTTGAACTCGCGTACAGCACGCTCCGTGCTCGTCGACAGTGGTGTTCTGTCGTCAAGGATGGCCTCGACTTCATATTCACCGGCAACTTGATCTGGTTTCCAGCTGTCCTCAGGCAATAGCTCCTCATCGAAGTCGAGTCTCGCTTCATTAGTCGCGTCTAGTACCAACCGAGTGTTCGTTCGACTGTTGAGCTCGTTGACAGCCTTGAGTCTCGACACATGCACTACTGGGTAGAAGCGATATCCACTTCGGTCAGGCAGTCTTCAACCTTGCGCTTGATCCGAAAAGGTCCATGCCACCGGTGAGCTAATCGCTTCGTCAAGCCCGGTTTGACGCGTTCCATGTACAGCCACGCCCGGCTCCCAATCTCAAAAAGAGATCTCGGTGGGGCTCTTGCAGGATCTTCCATCTCTTCCGAAGCTTCTGGAGGGTCCGCCGAGTGTTCGTTTCCACTTGGTTGATGTATTGCGGCTTTTTCCAGTCGACTCAGGGCATCATTATGTTTTTTAGCCCTTCGCTCCTTTTCTACAGCCTGATAATCTTTGGCCATAGTGAGGGCGACCTCATGTTGTCGATTGATCTCACGCCGCCACGCCAGTGCGTCAGACTGCTTGCCGAGTCCTTGTTTGAGTGATGACGACATTGCCCGCAACGTCGACTGCGCATTTCAACCATGAACGAGGTAGAGCGGTGTTTCCTTCCTCGTAGTGTCCTGAGAAGTATTAATAGCGAATACCAGTTTCTCGGCGAATTCGTCCCAATCTTGCTGTAGAGGGTCTTCCGCGTATACTCGTACGGAACCCATCACCGACTTCACCGAGCGTTCCTGCTGTCCATTAGCATGTGGCCGATAGCTCAAAGTAGTTCGTGACCTCGACTGCATCATCTCCGCGAATGCTTGGAAAACCTCACTTATGAAGCGTGGGTCGCGGTCTTGCCTTATCAATGATGGGGCTCCGAACCGTCGGTACACACATTCTTCGAACACTTGAGCAGCACTCAGCGCAGTCGTATCCGACATAGCCTTGGCAATAACGAATCCCGTGAACGAGCACTGAAATAGGAGCAACGCAGTGTTGCCCCTGCAAGATTTCGGTAGTGGGATCACAAAGTCCATCGAGACGATCTGGAAAGGTCGTTCGGCTAGTACATTGCCAGGCGAGTATCCACGGAGCTGCGGACGGCTTTTACTCGAGCTGCAATCCGGACATGACTTCATATGCTTCTCCACATCAGCGTACAAGCCGATCTAATAATAATCGGACTTAACGCGATGGAACGTTCTCACCACACCTTGATGTCCACCTTCCAGTGAGCCGTGAGAGTTCTGTAGGACCTCTTGAATCATCATTGTTGGTACTACAAGCCGCAGCTTGGTCCATTCTTGCCAACCGTGGTCGTACCGACGATTCAGCCCAAGATAGTGAAGCATGCCGTCTTCTGATAACACGAACCGGTCAGCATACTTCCAGGCATCTCGAGCTTCTTTGTAACTCAGCTCTTCTGCTTGGCCCTGAAGTACCTTCTTGATGTTAGACCACTTCTGCTCCTCGTCTTGTGCCACCGTTATCCGTTTGCGTCGTTCCCCCTATATTGCTACCGGGTCAACATCTTCCGCATCGGGAAATGCCGCTGGTACTTTTTTATGAGGATGGTCTGGCAAATCTTTGCCGATTGAATCTTCGGTGGACGTCTCTCGTCGTTCTTCATGCTGTTCTTGAGCTTTTGGGACCCCCTCCGAGTGTTCATCGGCAAACCTGACGCGTTTCTTGGCTCTCGTCTGTCGCCTAGTCATCACTGCAATATTACCATAATCGCACTCGGGTGAGCTGTAATCAACCACGAAATGTTCGAAGGTTTTCCACTTTGAAGACTTGCTGCCTGACAGTCCATGTACTTGACGCTCTGCTCCACGTGACGAAACATCTACCGAGTCTTCATCCAGCTCCTAGATCATTTCCTGGATGCGATTCAGCGACGCCAATTCCGACTTGCAAGTTTCCGCTAAGATGACACGAGTGACCTTTGATTCCAGCGCTTCAGTGGCTAACGAATCCGCGGCAGCGTTGTATTCTCGTACAACGTGAAGATATTTAACTGATCGAAGCTTGGCCATGGGTTCCTCGTGAGTATTCAGCAGTGCTACTAAAGTTTCCTTCCTGCATGCGATCACCCCTAGTAATTGTTGGATCGCGAGCCTTGAATCGCCAACGACGACTAAATCCTCGGCACCGTGCGCAATAGCAGCCTTGACACCGTTTATCATACCTGTATACTCTGCCTCATTTACCGTGGTGGCCGAGAGGTAAGCGTTTGCAGCAATCACTATCTTCCACTCAGGAAGGCTCCACAACACCCATGAACAACTCCCGTAGCCACCGTACTTCTCTGTCTTCGCTGGTTCGTCAAACGACATGACGAATCCACAGTAATTACGGGGAAACCTGGCGTAAAACAACGCTGGGTCCATTCGTATAGTCGGCGAGCCCTTGGTTGGAGGTGCCACCGGCGCGAGTAAGTCTTCCAAGTCGACGAAGCTCGTGATACTTGACTGCAGTAGCTGTGCGAAGGCGACATATTTCTCCTTAACGTGCTGTCCCTTCAAGTGCCACTGCGAGCTGGACCGCGCGTCCGAATAGAGACTTCGATTTATGCACCCACTCTAGCGTCAAGAATCGTGTATAAACATGTAGCATCTTTCCTGCCAGTTGGACGTAACAGAGCTTCGACAGCAAATGAAACGCCAGAACTTCCTTCTCAGCAGTATGGTAATTCATCGCGGATGCCTTGAGCACACGTCCGAGGAATCGTACGGGGTGCAACTTGCGTTCGTGTTCTTGCATGAGCATAGTGCTCAACGCCCATTCATTCGCGAAGACCATTACATGAACTTCCTTCGACCGATCGAAGTGCCTGAGGATGGGTGAATGTGAAACACTCGCCTTCAATTTCTCAAAGGAACGACGTGCTACAGAAAGTCCACCTTAACGGCAAAGTCTTCATCCTTAAGCTGGTACAGCGCCGCATCGTAGACCGCGAAGTCTTGAATGAAGCGGATGTAGTAATTAACCGCTCCAAGAAACGACTGCATGCCCTTCTTACTCGTCGGAAACGAAAGCTCGGTAATGGCCGCAAGCTTTTTCGGATCAGCCCTGATTCCTTCTGGCGAAATTTTATGCGACAGAAAGTCCACTTTGGGCTGGCAGAAGATGCTCTTGGTGAAACTAATGCTGATCCGACACTGTGCAAACCTTGCCAGCAATCGGTCCAGCGTCGCCAGGCAGCTGTCGAAATCATCGCCACCGAAACAAATATCATCCACGAACGATCGTCGAGCAAACACAAGGTACCCATCGATGATTCGTCTGGTTTCCCGGTCGTAAACATGTCAGCGACGGGGCTGTTGACGAGTTGTAGTACCGAATCGGCCTCCACCGGTGGTTCGCGGTCTGCCGCGAGCTTCGTTTGAAACGAACCCTCGGTGCTTGGCCCACGACGTTCCTTGGCCTGTTCTTCAGCTAAACGCATCCTCTCCGAGTATTCAAACCAACCTCCTTTAGGCTGAACGAACCCCCAGAGTGCGTTGTCAATCATACGTTGGTAGATCATCGGCGCGTTCTTTAAACCGAAGGGCATGCGCAACCACTCGAAATGGCCGAGTGTGCAGACAAACGCCGATACTTTACGTGCTGGAAAGGTCCATCATGACCGCCCAGAAGCCGCTTGCAGCATCCAGCGAGCAGAACCATAGGTAGCACTCGAGATCGGCCAACAGATCGTCGACTAGCGGCATTGCATACTCCATGATTGCGGTGATAGCATTCACCATCTCGTAATCATTGCAGAGCCGGATGTCCAGCCCGTACTTTTGCATCACAATCACGATTGGCGATGCCCATGGACTGTCTGAAAAGACGATCAGTCCTGCTCGCCGCAGAGCCCGCAGCAGCTCGTACAGCTTGCCGAGGAATCGTAACGGCACGCGTCGGGCACGCTGTTTAATTGGGGCGTGCCCCTGCGTGTCGATATCGCATACCGCGCCGTAGGCCGGCGGCGGCAGTGCGTTACCACTAGCAATCCGGATGTGCTCGTGGTTCTTCAGCGTCGCGACCAGACGTTCTCGGCGATCGGTCGACAACTGAGGATCAGCAACATTGGACGCAATGTAGTCTATTGTCGTGTTAATCTCTTCGGTCAGGTCCGGCAGGAATGCCAGCTCCTTCGCGTAGTCTTCCAAGCCAATGTAGTTAACCGGGTGTTCGTAGAAGTCATTCCTTGCGTTCTCCGTTGCTTCATTTCCTTCTGCTGTTAACACTCGAGCAACCGAGATGTACGTTTCGTCCAAGGTCGCTACGGATTCTTCTCTCGACTAAACGTCGGCATCCGCTTCGATTTCAACAGTCGGTACTGGGTCCATCTCCTTCCCATCCTGGTTCCCCATCTCTGGTCACTCGGCCGAGTCGCTGTTCGCAATATTGAATGCGCGGGCTACCGACATATTGGGCTGTTGACTTTTGTTCAGCGCTTCGGATGGCCGTTGTCTTGACAGTTCGGCATTCGCGGCAATCTCGCAACGAACACTCGGTGCCGTATTCACCACCTTCAGCGCGGTGTCTGCATATTCTGGACCAACCATCGATGATTCGCTCGTAAATTTGACCGCGCACAAGACCGGAACAACGTCGTCGTAACTGGTGACTCCATCTGATCCAGTGCTGTTACTTGTCGCTTCTGTTGTCTCCCCAGACTTGAAACGAACACTCGTTGACGTATGTACAACGTTTACCGAGCTCAATAGCTCGAGTGTGCGCGCTACCGAGGCTTCGTTTGCATTATTGCTTCCGCCGTAACTTCCGTGGAAGTGTCCAAAGGCTCTTCGGAAAATTGACCATGGGCCGAGTCCCCGGCTGTCACCCCAGACGCCAGACAGCCCCCCACTCGTTCACGCTCCTCCATGATCCTTGCCCAGCGCTCTGCACATGTCAGACGATCTCCAGAGTCCTTTAGCTAGTCTTCCAAAGGCCTTGCAAGCACCCCACTGGGTCTGGATAGTTTGGTCGCTCGACTGCCGAAGGCTGAGTTGTAAGCCATTGCTCGTAGATTTCACACTCACGTTAAAACTGCTCGCGGTCTCTACAACCTTCGTAAGCCAGCACCTACCAGTATTGGAACTTCTTGGAATCCAGACGCACATAGCCGTCACCTCGAGGCAAATCCCCATCTGGAACCCACATCGCGATCGAGTCGTGTGCTGGTAGGTACACAGTTTGGTCGGACACTTTGGTCAGCCGAATGCTCTGAGGCTGTTCACGTCGAAACCTCGCCACTGACGGGATTAGCTTGTTCGTTCGACGAACCCACAGTACGTGTTCCTCTAGCCCGACTTGACGGTTCGCTAGTCGATATTCTCGCCACTCGTGTGCTTGAATATCCAAACGCTCGGGTGGCCCGGCGTTAACATGGGAGCCGTACTCTTCGCTGTCGATCATGTTCTTTGTCTTGATCAGTGGGATTGCACTTCGTGCGACAATTGCGCCGCGCCGTGAAACAGGTCCAACCGGATACCTGCTGGGATCATAAAGTCGGTCCCGAGTACCACGTTGACGCCGGCACTATGCGCCATGACCCACATCTCGAATTCGTACACCATCTCCCATCCGAGCGTAATCTTGACACACGCTCGTCGCGTCGTAGACACCTTGTCTACGTTGGTTCCTTGAATGTCAGTGCGGCGTCCGTGATTGGGTACATCTCGGAGCCGCAACGTTTTGGCAAAGGAATCAGTGATCACACTAACGTTCGCTCCTGTGTCGAGGAGGATCCTCGTACGCTTGTCGTTTACTGCGCCTCGCACCACAGCTCTCATCCGACGGTCGAATTTCTTGGCCGACCACCACCACTGTTTCTCGCCGGGGTTCAACTTCATTATCTTGGAGTGACCTTTGGGCTCGTCTCGTGCTGCACTCGAAACCACGCCGAACGAACCCTCGCTGGTGCCCTCATCAGCATCAGCACACTTCACACGCTCTCCAACACCTCCACCGAGGATTTAACTCCTCTCCTTTTCATTTTCCGTCGCGTTCACACTTGTTACGTAATTATCAGGCCATTCACTATGCCCCATGAAAGCAAAGATACATCCTGCTTCCATTGAAGGCTCGGCTAACTGTGGCAGCCCGATAGGGACCAACCCAGTTGTAGTTGGCGGGCTGCTTAGTTTAAATGACGTTCTTGAACGACGGCCTTGAGCTCTGGTGGGAGATCCTCCTTCGTGCCTTAGGTGCGCACGAATTTGGCAAGGAGTTGGAAGTTGCGGAAAAGTTCGCATTGTCCAGCATCGTGGACTTGTTTGCAGAACTTGCATCGCTTGTTACAGTAGTGGGCGGAGTGATTCATGTCACCGCACACCGTGCATGGTCCGTACTGTGAGCGTCGGTTGTCGCGGTTGAAGTCACGTCGACCGCGTTGGTCCTGATTGAACCCACGGTCACCACCTCGGCGATCTTGATTGAAGCCATTCTCGCGATCAGGCGTGTTTCCAAGCGGTTGACGGTTGTCTGAACGTGCGTAGGTGCCTTCAGCAGCTGCACGGCGCTCATTTTCGTTAGCCGCGGCGAGGTATCGATCATTTTCATCCAATGAGAAATCACCATCCGTATTATCGGGCTGAAAGTCGTTGTACTCGTCTTGGACATAGTTGTAAGCGTTCGGATTTTCGTTTGAATACTCGGTGCCCCCTTGAGCAGCTTCACGACATTCTAATTCAGCTAGTAGGTCGTCCACCGTGGCTTCAATGAGTGTCACTCTTGGTTTATTGCGGCTGTCATCGCGGCGACGGTCATCACGCCGATTATTGCGGGCGTACCCATCGTCGCGTCGCGCGTCACGATTCTTCGCGTATCGATACTCACTGTCACGCTTGGCCATTCTCTCGTTGCCCTTGAGAACATCTTCGATGATCTCTTCGAGCTCGTGAATGTCGGCGACTCGAGCGTGGTAAAGACTCTCCGCCAACTTGTCATCATTGCACGTTCCCAGGAACCGCTGTACGTGTTCTTTCACGTCGCGACCACTCTTCTCGAAGTGTAGACGGGCGTTCCAAGTGTAGCCATTCAGCCTGTTTATGTAGTCGCACAGATGTTCGTTACGTTCCCGCTTTGCAGCCTAGTAACGGGACAGTGCCGTCTGCGTGAGCTGCGAGCAGTAGTAGCGGATGAACGCATCGCTCAGCAGCTTCCACTTGCGCTTCGTCCGCTTCGGAAGTTGACGGAACCAATGAATGGTTCCGTCCCGGAGACAAAGCTCAAATGGAATGCACCAATTGTCGGCATCTGTGTGGGTTCCAGTATTTTCGTAGCCGAACCCACGGAGCCACTGCATACAGGCAGTGGACATCTGCAGACGAGTTCCCAGTAAAGGAAACAGCGTTTTTCCAAAACGCAGCCGTGAACCGCGGGTCTCGGTCCGAGACAATCGCCCCAGGAGACCGTGATAGCGGAACACGCCATCGACGAACAACCTTGCGGTTTGTTCGCCCGTAACAATGACGGGAACCGGAGCAAGATGTACCATCTTGCTCAGCCGACAGACGAACACCAAAATTCCGATGTTGCCGTCTCCGTCGGCGGGAATTCTCGCTCTCGTTGCGAGAGCCTGAGAACGGCGTGATGCAATTCAACGGTCGGTGCGATGCCATTTCACTCCTCGGTTTCGGGTCCACGTCGTTCAGCGTCGCCAGCTCATTCATCTGACGCATAAACTCGACTTGAGGATCTTCCTCGTCGAGTGTACGCACC
The DNA here is from genome assembly GCF_000142945.1 of Phytophthora infestans T30-4. Lineage (NCBI taxonomy): Eukaryota > Oomycota > Peronosporomycetes > Peronosporales > Peronosporaceae > Phytophthora > Phytophthora infestans. The sequence goes on from NW_003303602.1 coordinate 210,077, forward strand.
AAAATGTCATCGTCACTTGACGAACCGTCGCTGTCGACTTGACAACGTCCGGCACCACCTTTGGGAGCTCGCGCACCGCCCCGACGGCCGAACGAACCCTCGTTACCAGCGTAAGCACGTTGCATACGGCTCTCCGAATGTGGCGTAACCATGTGCAAGTCTTGAAAGTACGGTGAAGCTTCGGTGGTGCCAAAGGCACCACTCTCAGCTCCACGCTTGATCGGAGGAGTACGGTCGTGTCGTTGGGGTGTCTGCGGCAGCGGAATCGTGGACGGATCTTCATCATGAACGATCGGTCGGCTCACAGGCTGCTTTACAGCGTTGATGTCGACAGCGCCAAATGCCTTCCGAAGCTTCTTCTTCCATTTCTGGAGAGCAGCTCCGGCTTCATGAGGACTCCAATCTTGGAGCGACATCGCCGATGGGTACGTCTCATTCTCGAAATCCAGCGACAACAGTAGCGAGACTGAATCCTCGGCAACTTGGCTAGTCGACATCGAGTTGACTGGGTATTGAAGTTCCTGCGCAAGCGCAGGCCCGTCAGACTTTCTCTTGGGGATGGTCTTGAACAGCTGCATCCACTCATCATTCTGCATCAGCGCTTGTACGCGGTCGAAAACGCGCTTGGCGGCTGGTGTATCACCGTTGATAGGTGGGCGAGGTGCCTTCAGCAGTGCTGAATGCTTTGCACTCGCCACCGAAGGTTTAAAACCCTCGGTCCCATCGTCATAATCATCATAGACCGGTTCTGGTCCCGCAACGTCATCTAGCTCGTCGGCGAGGTTCCTCGAAAGGGACCTGGTCGCCCCGCTTAGCCCCGATGATAGCATGGCTGTCTCCGGTGTCGCTTCACCTGGCTCTGGAGCCGGCGTCTTGTCTTCGTAATCGTCGTAATCATGGGCGTCAGAACCGATGTCCGCCGCGTCCTCGAAGCTCACCGAAAGCTCGGTGGTCGGATGCAAAGCGTGCAACCGACACGTCTGGACTTGAATCCTCGTTTCGACCTCCACCAGAATTGGCAATCATAGTTGGTACCATCGGTTGTCCTTTCCCCATGTTTCTAGTTCTCTTGTTTTTCTTTTTCTTCTCTTGGTAGCTCGTTAATTGGAAGGCCATTACAAACCGCTCACAATGGACACACTCTGTTCCCGGGTCGCGGCACCAGTTGTGGTTTTGGAATTTCCAATTGAACTCTAGCTACAAATGTAGTTAGGAACTGCTAGGATAGTTCGGGCGGACCTAAAGACCCCAGTACTGCCCTTGCACCGGGACAGACTGGACCTTGTAAACTACTTATATAGGCCAACCAGTAAAAGTAAGAACACGCTACTAGCACGAGCAAAGCTAGCAGGTGTTGTGGATCCTCGTGGTCCGTGTTCCCAACAGCGGAAGGGTATCAGGCACGGGTAAGCCTTTTACGAGGTCACCGAGTGTTCAACACTCGGTTGGAAGAATAAAGAAATGCAATACAAGCACTCCCAGTCGTGCAAATAGGCAACAATAAGCCGTCACGTAAAACCTCCCGATAAAAATAGGCCAAAACACACTGTCTCTTGGCCTTGCCGGATGAACCCTCGCTACAGAGCTTCGAGTTCACCGACAGGCATAACACACTCAAACAAGCTTGACCAGACGCTTACCTTGAAGCCGGACGTCGCTCTGTGTGCTTGAGTGGAAATTCTGTTCTGTATTTATGTTTACCTTTTCGGGTCTATTCCTAATAAGAGTCCTAATCAAGTATACAAATATCAAGTGAACAATGATCCGTTATGGATCTTCTTGCACGCCAAGCGTCGTCTGCACCGTCGCGTGAGCATCTTTAACGGCTCGCGCCCTGTCCCAGACGGTAAACGTGCCTTTAAAGTGTAACGGGCCAATTATCTTGTCCGGCCGTGGGGCAGGTCGTACTGCTTCCACAAATACTGCGCTGGGGGTTCGCCCTGGTTAGTCGCCGCCCGTACGGAACTTCCTCACTCAACTGGCCGACAGAACCCACTCGGTTCTGCGCCGGAACGTCCACTGAGAAGTATCCGTTCTTATTTATATTTACGCAACACCACCCTTGCTGCGCTACTCGCTCCTACTCAACCCTCGTGTACTATTCCAAGCACCAGCCTTTCACGCCGCTGCGCTACTTTCGTCGCCCGTGTGTTCCCCGCACCGAACACCACCCGACTCCTCACACAGGCCTCAGGTGCCTCTCAGCCCCTCGTTACGCCCTCCTGTCGTCGGCGCTGCCCGTGCAGTCGTCACGTGCTCCGCTGGCTGTAGTTCGCTCGCTAGCCGGTCGGCCTCCGCCCCCTCCCTGCTCGCTCGCTCTTTCGTTTCGGAGACTCGGACGGCCTTCGTCTGCCGGTCCTCGTTCCCTCTTCCGTCTCATAAGTGCGTATTCCGCCACACACGTGTCAGGTCCTGTGCTAATGCTGCAGATCCAAAAGTGAGCTGCCCGGTCCTTCGCCTCACACTGCTCTTCTCCTTTGTTCATTGCAGTGCGGCTGCTGCGCGGTACTTCAACATAGCCCACCCCACTATTCTTCATCATCCATTTCAGCTTTCATGAGCCTGACCACTAGCCAGCACACTCACGTCGGTCTCTTTCGTCCTTCGTTTTGGCTTCCATGAGCCTGACCACTAGCCAGCACACTCACGTCGGTCTCTTTCGTCCTTCCTACTGGCGTCGTACCCCACTCGCGCTGCTAATCGCCTCTTTGACTGGCCCACCGGACTGCACCCACAGTGTGCGAGGCACACATCGTTCCCGGCTGGCTTCACGACCATGGCCGCCAGCCGGCACGCTCACACATCGTCCACCTCTCTCTCGTCCTCCATGCAAAACCCGTCGTTCGCATCCCACTTGTACTGCCACCCATCACCTGACTTTGCAGCCATGTGGCCCACTCGACTGCTCGATCCGCTACAAAAGGGTCGCTGAGTCTTCTGCGAACTCATCCCAACCGCCACCGAGGGTTCGTACCGTAGATGGTCAGTTCTTGGCCGCTGAATGCGAATCCGGCCAGTCCATTATTAATAATAAAGACAGCCTGGATTCAGTGACATATGGATCGTATCCAATATCCGTTGAGAGTTCGGTACTGACGCCGTCGAGCCTCTTGCACCTTATAGTCACCTCTGGTACTTCCGGCGCGTCGTTCATTCGTCCCGAGTTGCTTTTGGAGCCGTCGAAGCCGTGGTACCCCATTGAAAACTTGTCGTTCGCACCTCGGACATCTGACTGGCTTTCCGAAGTTCCGGCTCTCGACCCTCGTCAGCCCTGGCGTACTGGATGGATAAATGCGCCGCATCAGCACCCATACAACACCACGTACTTCCCGTGCCAGCGTAATCCGGAGATCTTCAATCCTCGTGGTACGCGTTTCGTGAATGTTTACCGAAGCGTGATCGTAGACCCGTCTCTGGATTCTACTGAAGTTATTCCGACCTGGCGTTCGTTGTTTGACTCGCCACCGGGTACTCCACGTCCCGCTCTGGCTGCTGCTCCTGTTGAAGCTGGTACCGAGGATTCGCAGGGTCCGGCTGCAGCTCCAGCTGTCGAGGCTCAGGTCCTGATGAAGCGGAGAAGGAGAGTGGTGACTCGACTTCGTTGGCACTCTTGGCCACCGCGGCCAGGCAATTGGAATCGATTTGAATCCTCGCTGCATGCTCCACGACGTTCTCCAGGATCTCAGCTAACTGTTGAGGGGTCCAGCGAAGTTTCGTTTTCAGTGGTCGCTCCCCGGTCGGCATTCATGTTTTCTTATTCTTAATCCACTTCCACAGCGTAATCAAGTTCATGTTGTTCTTCAAATGCATATACAATTTGTTGTTGCAGTAACGTTTTTCGTCTGTTACCACAGGCTGCATCGCCCTGTGGACAGTTCATACGTGATCCAGTCACGCTAGTCTTCGTCCGCCACTTGCGCCATCTGCAGCCGATTATCGCTCTTCTTGGCTCGCAAATAGTCGTACAGGAGACCTCCACATGACAAGTTGGATGCTGGTTCCCAAGTTGGATCTTCATAGCCCACCCACTTGACTTTGAACTCGCGTACAGCACGCTCCGTGCTCGTCGACAGTGGTGTTCTGTCGTCAAGGATGGCCTCGACTTCATATTCACCGGCAACTTGATCTGGTTTCCAGCTGTCCTCAGGCAATAGCTCCTCATCGAAGTCGAGTCTCGCTTCATTAGTCGCGTCTAGTACCAACCGAGTGTTCGTTCGACTGTTGAGCTCGTTGACAGCCTTGAGTCTCGACACATGCACTACTGGGTAGAAGCGATATCCACTTCGGTCAGGCAGTCTTCAACCTTGCGCTTGATCCGAAAAGGTCCATGCCACCGGTGAGCTAATCGCTTCGTCAAGCCCGGTTTGACGCGTTCCATGTACAGCCACGCCCGGCTCCCAATCTCAAAAAGAGATCTCGGTGGGGCTCTTGCAGGATCTTCCATCTCTTCCGAAGCTTCTGGAGGGTCCGCCGAGTGTTCGTTTCCACTTGGTTGATGTATTGCGGCTTTTTCCAGTCGACTCAGGGCATCATTATGTTTTTTAGCCCTTCGCTCCTTTTCTACAGCCTGATAATCTTTGGCCATAGTGAGGGCGACCTCATGTTGTCGATTGATCTCACGCCGCCACGCCAGTGCGTCAGACTGCTTGCCGAGTCCTTGTTTGAGTGATGACGACATTGCCCGCAACGTCGACTGCGCATCCCAACCATGAACGAGGTAGAGCGGTGTTTCCTTCCTTGTAGTGTCCTGAGAAGTATTAATAGCAAACACCAGCTTCTCTGCGATTTCATCCCAATCCTGCTGTAAAGGGGCTTCCGCCTACACCCGTACGGAACCCATCACTGACTTCACCGAGCGTTCCTGCTGTCCATTAGCCTGTGGCCGATAGCTCAAAGTCGCCCGTGATCTTGACTGCATCATCTCTGCGAACGCTTGGAACACCTCGCTCATGAAGCGTGGGTCGCGGTCATGCCTTATTAATGATGGTGTGATGAAGTGCTTTCTCAGAAATAAGAGAATGGACCTAACGCGGGGTCACTATCCCAAATCAGTGACAATTTCAAGTGATTAGAGAGGATTTGGATTGTCCGGCGCGGATGCAAGTTGCCTGTGGTGGATTAGCCATGACGAGCAGCACCCCGTATGCAATGACGGTGGATCCGGTATGAGCGATGTACGGGAAGGCAAGATCCACCGAGACTTATCTCGGATCCACCCTTACCTGGATTCACTTAGATGGATATGGGATATACTATATAAGAGTGGATCGAGTGTGGATCCTATGAACGAATGATGGTAGGTGCCCTCTGAAGGTGGATCTAGTAGCCACGGCTGACAAGAATTCAAGATCCCCCGCGAGGTGCCCCGGATCCCATACTTCCGAGCTCGGATCCAAGGAGGGAGGATCCCGCATAGATGGACCTGGATCCAGGGTACAGGGATGATGGATACAGTGGATCCCGAACTTTCGTGTAGGACAATGGAGATCACAGACGGTTGCAAGATGATGTTGGATGATTGGAGAGCTCAGATCCATGACGAGTGTACACTTCAGTGAAGTGGATCCAAGCAACCTGGATCCGGATGAGTGTAC